>NW_026779247.1:0-131157 GCF_030144855.1 Hypanus sabinus
ATTTTGATCACCTTCCCGGTATGATATCAATTTTCGACACCTTCGATAATTCCAGAACGGTCCACGGTTCCCTTCAACTCTTAAACTATCTCCTCCACATCTTTAGAATCTGTGTGTATCTATGTGTGTGTTTGTGTGTGTGTGTGTGTGTGTTTTGTGTGTGTGTGTGTGTGTGTGTGTGTGTGTGTGTGTGTGTGTGTGTGTATGTTTGTGTGTGTTTGTGTGTGTGTATGTTTGTGTGTGTTTGTGTGTGTGTGTATGTGTGTGTGTGTGTGTGTGTGTGTGTGTATGTTTGTGTGTGTGTGTGTGTGTGTGTGTGTGTGTATGTGTGTGTGTGTGTGTGTGTATGTTTGTGTGTGTGTGTGTGTGTGTGTGTGTGTGTGTGTGTATGTGTGTGTGTGTGTGTGTGTGTGTGTGTGTGTGTGTGTGTGTGTGTGTGTGTGTGTGTTTTATTCTGTGTGCGCACGTGTATGGATGTTTGTGTGCAACTCTTATATATCACAAAATGTACATGCATAAAATTTGTTATTCACGCTGTGGATTTTGAAACGGCAAAGTGACGGACAAAGCCGCTGTTAGATGCTGAAACACTGTGGCATTCAATTAGCTGTCAGAATATAATGGGCTGATAAGGCTGTCATTCATTGTCCTGTGGTCTACAAGCACATGCATCAACACATTTCTCCATGGTGTGAATACCGGCATGATTTAACAAAATACTGCCTGACGTGTATAGATTCGGTTCCGATTTGATCTCATGGTTTAACATAAAGATTCCCGTGTCTTTGGCATTTCCTTTACAGTGCCCTTCGCAGGACCGTCAAATAAAGCCACGACATCAAAATCAAAAGTATCGTCAACACACACACACACACACACACACACACACACACACACACACACAAATCTGTGCATTTCATACTGTATATACCAGTTTTCCCTGTAATGCGAAAGTGTGGGGCTCATTCTGTATCGGTCAGTCTCTGTAACAGTGTGAGAGTATGGGTTTCATTCTGTATCTGTCAGTCTCTGTTACAGTGTGAGAGTATGGGTTTCATTCTGTATCAGTCAATCTCTGTTACATTGTTAGAGTGCGGGATTCATTCTGTATCTGTCAGTCTGCTACAGTGTGAGAGTGCGGATTTCATTCTGTATCTGTCAGTCTCTGTTACAGTGTGAGAGTGTGGATTTCATTATGTTTCTGTCAGACTCTGTTACAGTGTGCGAGCGTGGGTTTCATTCTGTATCTGTCAGTCTCTGTTACAGTGTGAGAGTATGGGTTTCATTCTGTTTCAGTCAATCTCTGTTACATTGTTAGAGTACGGGATTCATTCTGTATCTGTCAGTCTGCTACAGTGTGAGAGTGCGGATTTCATTCTGTATCTGTCATTCTCTGTTTCTGTGTGAGAGTGTAGGTTTCATTCTGTATCTGTCAGTCTCTGTTACAGCGTGGCTTTCATTCTGTATCTGTCAGTCTCTGTTTCAGTGTGAGAGTGTAGGTTTCATTCTGTATCTGTCATTCTCTGTTACAGTGTTAGAGTGTGGATTTCATTCTGTATCTGTCAGTCTCTGTTACAGTGTGAGAGTGTGGGTTTCATTCTGCAACTGTCAGTCTCTGCTGCAGTGTGAGAGTGTGGGTTTCATTCTGTATCGGTCAATCTCTGTTACAGTGTGAGAGTGTGGATTTCATGCTGTATGTGTCAGTCTCTATTACACTGTGAGAGTCTGGGTTTCATTCTGTATCTGTCAGTCTCTGTTACAGTGTGAAAGTGTGGGTTTCATTCTGTATGTGTCAGTCTCTATTACACTGTGAGAGTGCGGGTTTCATTCTGTACCTGTCAGTGTCTGCTCCAGCTTCAAGTGTGTCGTCTCAGTCCTCTACCTCCGTGCGGCTGATTCAGTGTGAGCGGGATTATTTTTTTTTCCTTCTTTGCCGCTGTTCCTCAAATCTTGCAAAGACTCTTAAAATAGATACTGTATTCCTTGAGCTATTTTTAGAACAAGATTCTCCTGCAGTTCATTTATTTTAAAATTGTGATATAGACACTGCACTGATGAATGCTGACGGTTGTATTGCTTGCTACATTCGGCGCATCAGATTCACATGGCAAAGCGATCATTCGGCCCGGCATCATTCTGCACGCCATTCGTTACTCAACCACATAGAGACAATTGAGCAGCGCTTGATCTGTAACTTCGTGGGCTCGCAACTCAACATTTCAAATTTTGAATGAAAAGAAACAAATTAAATAAGTTCGTTAATTTAAATAAATAAATGTTTAATTAAGTGAATTAATCAATTAACCGAAACAAAACGTAAATGCATCGCGATTAATGTTCTAGCAGCATTTATATGAATACATTCCCTCAGCCATTTTAAGTTGCTCCAATCACCGTGTATCTCTGCACTGTTATTATTGCCGATTCTGTCACTTATTCCTCAATGTGCACCAGAGTATGAATTGATTCAAGTGATGTCCCACTCATAAATCATATTATATTAATTTCGTTTTTCTTATAACAGCTTCTGACGTGTCTGTATTTTGCCATCTTTATTTTTCATTGTTTTGTGCTGCACTTTGAGAGGTTGTGAGCCGGAATGTGAGGAAAGCTCAAGTTTCACATTTGGAGGCTAGAGGTTATATCTCAATAGGTGACAAACCTGTACCATCAGTTCCCTTGGTTAAGTAAATATCTGAGAAGACAAGATAAAACAGTTATGGATTTAAAAATGGTGAATGCTCAGTTTAGGACTTCCCAGGAAGGCAGCGGTGAGGCTGGTGAGTTAAGGAAACTAGAATCAAGTTGGGTGGTGAAATGGAATCCAGATGACAGGGCTGACAGAGAAACCACCAAACTGTTCACATATAGAATTAGTCATGACACAGCAACAGGATCGGGAGTTAGCAAAGTTAGAAAGAGGAGCTAACTCTGACTTTGGGAAATATCGAGGGATACAGGCACGGAATGGAATTATAATTAATAATGGTGAATTTGTTGTGCCAGAAAGTGGAAGAAACCAGGTGATATATTGGCACGATGACATTTGTGGGCATCAAGGAGCAGATAGAACTATGGAGCAGCTGAGGAATCTATCTGGTAGCCAAAATTGCGACGAGATACAGAACATAATTGCAAGAATTGTTTGATTTCTGCCCGGTGATAATCCACATAAATCGGCTTGCGAGGCAGTTTTAGGACAAGCACTCTCGTAGAAGGACCATGTGTTAATATGCAGGTTTATGTTACTGGATCTTTATCTCCATCCGCTGGCGGACTGAAATAAATCATCAAGATGGTGGATGCGTTCACCCAGCGAATAGAATTCTTCTCAACTCGATAATGAAGATGGCTGACGATACGGACGGGATTTTGTCCGAGAGATTTTATTACCCGTTAAGGGTTGCCAAGGACGTTGGAATCAGATGAAAGTCCCCACTTCACCTCACAGCTGATACAAAATCTAATGAAAGAGTTTGGGGTAAAAGAGAGGTTCCAGATCCCCTACCGACCACAACGCAGTGCGATTATTGAAGAGATGAGCAGGACTTCAAAAGCAATGTTAGCTAAAATGGTTAAGCGGCACATGGGACACTGTCTTACCCTATGTTCGTATGATAGCTGTTGTCTGTCCCGTTCGGATATGATCGAAGTGCCAAGAGAGAGAGAGCCACTGTGAGGCGGGTCAAGTTCTGAACCAAACAGGGTTTTAAATATTACGCTCATAGTGGAAAACGAAATGCTTCACTGAGCTGAAAAGAATAACTAAATATAAAATGAACACCGCTCATCTTCAGAGCCAGTTGACTCGACAGTCCAATTTCTCAGGCAATGCGGGATGCAAGCAGGCAACAAAACATTGCTGAGCTTTGCTCGTATCGGTAAGCACAACGACGAAAAGTAACAATTAGCTGATACATGCATATTCACTAGCCCAATTGCCGTAACTGTTGCGCCACCGTTACTGTGTTTCGGACAGGGTATGCCCTCCCTTGGTGAAGCCGCTGAGGCGTCACAGACCTGTGTCCGCTGCAAGTCCTGGATGAGCGACTTGTCAAAGATGTCCTTCGTCAGGAGGCGCCGCTCCATATAGACCAGGAAACCAACCATCAAGCGAGGAGGAGGGTGGGGCACAGTGATTCTGGCCAGGCTAATAACATCGTATACTGGGTATATCTTCAGTGATGCTGGTAGGCATAATCTATACGACACCTCGTTAAAAGCCGTTTCCTCTACAAACGTGTCCCATATCGCGCGGTGCCAATTTGCGGCTCCAAACTTTCATGTGAAGATCCCTTGATGCCATCCATAATCCCACTCCTGCTTGAATGGCCTTGCCTGTCGAAGGAGCGGATCAGCCTGCCGGATATGTTCTTTCTGGGCGCGCAGCAGAGAAGCCCTGGCTCATCTCCAGGTGCGTTTGTGGCTCTGGGTCAACTGTTAAGCAGCAGGAACCCCTGGATCAGTCTGCTGCTCAGGGTAGAGCGGGGGCTGGAACCTCTTCTGGGATTCAATGGACGACTGGAGGTTATTGTGGGCGATCTCTGCCTAAACCTATTGTGACCTCCAGGACGGAGGTTTAGAGGAGGCAAAACAATGCCTGGTTGTCTCCAACTCCTGGTTCACTCTCTCAGTCTCGCCATTGGATTTGGAGTGGCCGCCTTCTGAATAGTCTGAGACAGGGTAGTAAAGTTTTGGCTCAGCAGGGCTGCGGTGAGAACAGCCGGAGGCAAGGTAAGTAGGTAAGTTCATCCCTTATGTTGTATTCAGATCTTGAGCGAGTACGTCTGCAGAGCCAGTGTTCTGTTCTGAGGTCAGATGTGGGATATTCCGTAGACTCCGAGAGCCCAGGATCGCCATATCAGCGCCCGATGCACCGAGATGCAGCTCCTCAGAGAGCGTGCTAGGGACTGGAGCTCCAGCTCGATGCCCATCTGTCGTGGCCCCGTCTGGCAACACCTCCCCCCTGCCCATCTTGCTATTATCTCCTGGACTGAGCCTTAATCCCCTCGTCTGATTCCCAATTGTTCCCAATTCCATTAATTACTGTACACCTTGTGTCCATTAGCAAACCTAGGACAAAACTCAGGCTTCACAGCCACGTGTTTCCAGTTCGTTGGTCGACTCAAGTATGAGTAAACCTCGTTTCTTGATTCCTTAGGGCTGTCAGTTCCAAGCTCCGCACCATTTCCTGGATAGTCTACGTAAACCTTGTCTCCGTGTAAAGACTCTCCTGGATACCGGTTCCCTGTTCGCGACTGTGCTAACGCCTCACGACTCTGCCGCCGCGTCCGTGTCCTGCACTTGGGTTCGTCCCCAGCCATGTCCTTGCAGGACCATCGGCTTGAGAGGGGGAGTGAGGCAGTGATAGACAGGAACTACAAGGAGGTCGTCACAACAATGGTTCAGGAGACAGATAAATGGTTGACTGTCAAATGTGGGAAGGGAGACAAGTCAGAGTGTGGAGTCACTGCGGCCGTCCCTCTCAACAATAAGTACTGTATTTTTAGTACTGTTGGGGAGATGAGCTACCGGATGGAAGCAAACGTTTGGCCGTGACTCTGTCACTGAGTCTGGCCCCTCTGGCAAACAGGAAACACGGATTATAGTTTGCCTCGCAGGTGCCAGGATCCAGGGCATTTCTGGGCGTGTCCTGAAAATTGAGTGTGAGCAAACAGAAGTCCTGGTACATATTGTAACTACCGATATAGGAAGAAAAAGGGAGATGGTCCTGATTATGAATGGAATATAAGAAGTTAGGAAAGAAGCAGCGAAGCAGAACCTCAAGGGTAGTAATCTCGGGTTTACAGCCTGAGACTGCGACAGTAAGGATGGGGATTGAATGAAGTGGAAGACATGTGCGTGGCTGAAGAATTGAAGCAGGGAGCAGGGATTCGGATTTCAGGATAATTGGGAACATTTCCGGGGCAGGTGGGACCTCTTCCAAAGGGAGAGTTGCACTTGAATCTAAAGGAGGTGGGCATTATTCTTGCAGGCAGATTTGCAAGAACTGCATGCAGTGGTTTAAACTAATATAGCAGGGAGTGCGAACCAGGCTGATAGAGCTGGGGATGAGAGAGAAGTTTAACAACCATATGGTGGGTGTTACCTAATTGTCAGAAAGGACAAACCAAGGACTTACTACATATGCAGCCAGAGCAAAGAGTTAATTTGTACCGCAGAGACAAAATTCAAAATGGCGAAGAATGCAGGACTGAGGGTGCTCTGTTTAAATGCGCGTAGCATTCAGGATAAAGTGGGCGACCTCGTAGCGCAGTTAGGGATGGGTGGGTAAGACATTGTGGGCATCAATGAGTCAAGGATGAAGGAAGGCCATAGTTGAGAGCTTAACATCAAAGGATATACTCTGTATGGAAAGAACAGTCAGGAAGGCATAGGCGGTTGTGTGACTCTGTTGGTCAGAGTTGGAATTACTTCTTCAGAAAGAGGTGACATGGGGACAGAGAATTTTGCAACTTTTGATTACGTGGAGTTAAGAAATTACAAGGGTAAAGAAAAAAAAAAACATTATGAAAAACATATAAGGCCTCCAAATAGTAGCCAAAGGGTGGGTTGAAATTGCAACGGGTGCTCGAAAAGGCATGCAATAGGGTAATGACTGAATTGTAACGGGGGATCTCAATATGCAGGGCGACTGGGAAAATCAGGTGAGTGTCGGATCGCCTGGGAGTAAAATCGTTAATTACCTGCAGGATGGCTTTTTAGAGTAGCCTGTGCTTGAGCCTACTCAGTGAAAGGCTGTCTTAGATTCGGTGTTGTGTAATAACCTCGATAATTATTAGGCAACTTAACCCAAAGGACCCGTTAGAAGGCAGGGATCATAATATGATTGAAGTCATACTGCAATCAGAGACGGAGAAGCATAAGGCACATGTATCTCTATCCCAATGACATAAAGGCCTGAGAGACGAGGCTGCGACTCAGTTGGATTGAAAGGAAACAGTAGGGATAACGTCAGTGCAGAGGAGGCTGAAGTTTCTGAGAATAGTTCACAAGGCTCAAGATAGATATACCAAACAGAAGAAGAGGTTTTCAAAGGCAGTGGCCGGCAACCGTGTCTGACAAAGTTACGGGGTGCATAGAAACCGCATCTAAAGTAGGAAAATGGATTGTTTCGAAACTTCTAAAATACAACAGAAGGTAACTAAAAAGCTATAATAAACGTAAAGATGACATATGAGGATAGTCTTGTCAATAATATAAAGCAGGATACCAAGCTGCTTTTCCAGTTATATAAAGAGTAAAAGGGATGTGAGAGTTGATAGTGGAGAATGATCCTCGTGAGGAGGCAGTAGGAGACTGAGAAATGGCAGTTGAATGTTTTGGGCATTTTGCATCTGTCTTCACGGTGGAATATACTAGCCGTGTGCCAGAGTTCCGCGAGCGTCTGGAAGCAAGAGCGAGTGCTATTGCAATTACAAAGGAGAACCTGCGAGACAAACTCAAAGGTTTGAATGTAGATAAGACACAGGGGCCAGGTGACCTCCATTCCGGAGTTCTGAGATAGGTTGCTGATAGATTGAATCCTGAAACCAAACCGAAGCATGATCTTTGAAGAATCACGTGATTCTGGCACGGCTGCGGACAGCTGGAAGATTGCAAATGTCACTCGACTCTTTCAGAAGGGAAAAAGGCAAAAGAAAGGAAATTATTGGCTCGTTAGTCTGAACACAAAGGTGGGGAAACTTTTGTAATCTATTATTAAGTATGAGGATTGGAGTTACTTGGTGACTAATGATAAAATAAGTCAAAGACAGTGTGGTTTCTCGAAAGGGAAATCTTGCCTGAGAAAACTGTTAGCCTTCTTCTAGGAACTAGCTAGCAGTGGACAGAGGAGTGGCAGTGGATGTCATTTCAGAACGCGTTTGATAAGCTGCCACAGGTGAGGCTGCTTAAGAATAAGAAGATATGGTGTTGCAGGAAAATTGCCGGTGTGGATAGCGGGAAGGATGACAGGCAGGAGGCAGCTGGTGAGAATACAAGGGCCTTTTCTGGTTGGCTGCCGGCAAGTAGAGGTGCTCTTCAGGGGTTCAGTATTGGGATCAGTTATTCATGTTGTTTGTCAAAGATGATGGAATTGATGGCTTTGTGGCAAAGTTTGCGGATGATATGAAAATAGGTGGAGTGGTAAGTCGTGCAGACGAAGCAATGCGATTGCGGAAGGACTTTAAAAAATTGGAAGAACGGGCAAACAATTGGTAGTTGGAATAGTGTTGGGAAATATATGAGAATGAATTTTGGTAAAAGGAACGATAGTCCAGACTATTATCTAAATGGGGAGAATGTTCAAACGTCGTAAGCGCAACGGGACGTATGAGTCCTCCTGCAATCGCATTGCTTCCTCTGTACGACTGACCCATCCACACAGCAAGACTCCCACACGATGAACTTACAGGTTGAGTCTGTGGTAAGGAAGGCAAACGCAATGTCCTATTTATATCCAGGAGTATATAATATGAAAGCAAGGAGATATTGATGAGCACTTAGAAGGCGCTATTTAGGCGGCACGTGGAGCATTGTCAATTTTGAAGAACGCGTGGGGATATCATTAAAACCTACCGGATGTTGAAAGAACTAGATAGGGTGGAAGTGGGGAAGATTTTCCTCTGATGGCCTTTTCCAAAACTAGAGGGAAAAGCCTCTGAAAAGAGGGGATACCCCCCTTAGAACAGGGGTAAGGGATTTATTTTAGCCATAGAGCCAAATCATCTGGGCTCCTGAGGTGCAGACCAAGTCCGCGTCTATATTTAAGGCGGAATCTGATTGTTTTTTGATCAGTCAGGGCACCAACTGATATCAACAGAAGTCAACTGTATGAGGTTAAGTGGATCAGCCACGATGGAATGTCAGAGTAGGCTCGATGGGCTAAATGGCTTTATTCTGTTCATATGTCTCATGGTTTTAAATGACCTTGCAGTCGATTCGGATCTGCGGGCATATCTGGGTTTGAAAACTGGATTGGAAGTTGGGAAAAGTGAAGGGTCTGAGGGCAGAGAGTTTTTACTGATCAGTATTGGAGCGGTACGGAGTCTGTGTAATAGATTATTTTGGTTGTTATATTTATGATCTCACAGATCGTTACTGTGAAGAGAGGATTGTTGAGGAGGAGAGTGAACACGGAAGATACCCGGAGATGAGCAAGTCGGACAAGGTATCGGGAACGTGACGGTGATGTGGTTTCCTGCGTCAAGGGTATAAGCAACCTTTGCAAGTGAGGGGTTTGTGTGGAGATGCAGCTTCCCTGGAGGTGGAGGAAAGAGGACACACCAACAGGTGGAACCAGTGGTGGTGAATCATGGTTTACCGGTCTGACAGCGACCTTAATATACCATAACCATGCAGAATCTGAAAACCATATTGAGGCGATTTGAAATGTCAGAAGCAGGGGTGATGTGATCACATGTGCAGAGGGCAGGGTTTCTGTCTCCATCAGACCTGAGTTACAAGTTACAATGTGCAGGGATGAAAGCTCAGCGCTGGGGCCCCTGATTTCACCACTGATTCTGACACAGTGAGATGGTTAATTGAGAAACGTTAATTGAAGTGCATCAATTGCCAGAATGATATGTACATTAGTACACACAGTAGGCGTTTCGGGTCGAGATCACTTTTCATGACCAGAAAGGGAGCGGGAAAGACTGGAGAGGACGAGTTACAAGCTCTCTCTCCTCTCAACATTAGTACGGTCAGTACGGTCTGGCTCTCTCGATACAGATATGTGCCTACGACGTCTGCATGTTTCCCTATGTTTAAAGTAAATAGGCAACTCCATGTTTGCCTGTCGGGTGTGGGGGTGGAATCGACACCGCCGGCCTCAATGAAGATCTTTATATAGAAACGCAGAAAATGATCGGTGTTAAATGAAATAATCTCATCTGTATTTACTCCTGAGACCGACATAGTTTGTGAGTTCACGTGAGAGGACTGTGCTACCTGAGGCATATCAAAATTAGAATGGATGAAATTTTGGAGTTTTTCATGAATGCCCTCAGATCCTCGCCATCCTTATCCCAGGATATTATGGGGAAGAAGAGCAAAAAATGTTGTGACGTTGGCAGTGATCTTTGTGCCTTCCTTATCAAAAAGTATCGACCCGAAATTCCAGGAAATAGCTAAGTTATGCGGTATTATAAAGGATGCTGAGACAAGCCAAGGATTCTCTGGGAGATGAGATTTACACGGTGGCGAGTCAGCTAATGGATGGGATTCAGACTGGCAGAATTTACCTGCAGAGACAAATCGTGTCGCCGGCAGGGTGGTAGTCTGACCGAGTGGACAAATAAGGGACAGGTGGAATACAACGTATGGCCGTGTGGGGTGTGCAATATGGAGACATCGAGTAAAATCGATAGAAATTGCCAACAGAGAAGAAAATTCCGAAATAAAAGATGTATATAGAGATATGAGTCATTGTCTGGATTCCATGAAGGCTCACCTGCAGGTGAATTCGATGGTAACGTAGGCAAATTCATGACATTCATTTCAACGGGGGTCGAATTTAATGTGACAGAAGGTGCGGTACACAAGCCATTGGATGTAGCGAAGCAAATGGTTGAAACGTTCTTGACTGGTGTCGGGGTCAATGGCTTCCGACAACAAGAAGGATATTGTGGTTGTGCTGGAGAACACACGACAAAGAACTGCTGAAGAGTTCCCTGGAATGAACAGCCCAATCCCGCTCCTGTGTCCTGTCGATTTGACCGTCACCTCATGCTAAATGACCATATGCCTTAACCATCGGGCCTTCGCATATAATCTTACTAAATTTGCTATGGAATGCTTCTGCACTCGGTGTTCGTTCAAAATTCTTTGTTAGCTCCTGTGTGTGTGTGTGTGTGTGTGTGTGTGTGTGTGTGTGTGTGTGTGTGTGTGTGTGTGTATATACACACACACACAAAGAAATGAGAAAAACCGGCGCCTACCTGACAACGAGGGAGCTAGGGCATTACTCGTTGGAGAGAAGGAGGATGACAGGAGACATGATAGAGGTGTACAAGAAATTAAGAGGAATAGACAGAGTGGACAGCCAGCGCCTCTTCCCCAGGGCACCACTGCTCAGTACAAGAGGGCCCCGACTTTTGGTAAGGGGAGGGAAGTTCAAGGGGGATATTAGAGGAAGATATTTCACTCAGAGAGTGGTTGGTGCGTGGAATGCACTGCCTGAGTCAGTGCTGGAGGCAGGTACACGAGTGAAGTTTAAGGGAATAATAGACAGGTATATCGAGTAATTTAAGGTGGGGGTTATATGTGAGACAGGGTTTGAGGGCCAGCACAACATTGTTGGCCGAAGGGCCTGCATTGTGCTTACTATTCTATGTTCTATATCGTGGAAGCTAACTTGAGAAATAGACTTTCTGCAGATAATAATTGGACCTTGGGGAGGCATTCCTTGTTCAGGCAAAACTATCATAAAGTTGATACCAACTCATTGAAGTTAAGAGCTCTGTAAAAGTAAATGCAGTCTGCTCACAGCGCGTTGAAGAACGTGCCGATATTGGCTGTAATCAGCACAATTAACTTGTAACGCTGCCTACTCAAAACGAGCAGGAACCAGGGACGACCTGCTCTCCGCAGCACTCAGTGTGAATTCCTCCATTTATCCTTTCGATCGCAATATTTTCCCGAGGAAATTCGTTTCCTCTCTTGTACCGAGAAGCAACAGCTTTCAGCTCACCTGACCAATGAACAATCGCACTGGAGTGCGGGATTCATCGTGGAAATGGAGTGTGGTGGTAAGGAGAGAGGGCATATCGTGAGAAGATAAACAATTGAAAGGTAGGGTGAAAGGAGATGGAGATCGCGGGCTGCGGGTGCTGAAGGATCTGTTTCCGAGCTGTGTCTCTATCGGGCTCTAAACCAAGTTTATCCTCGCCTCTGCCACGTTTCCTGATGTCCGCCATTTCTATTGTGTCCAAATGGAAAACACCGCAACAGCCTCTGAGAAGATCTCAAGTATTTATTTTATTAATCAGTTGAATAACTGACATGAGCGGATATTTCGCAGCGCTGATGAACTGCTCTCTGAACTTGGACTGAGTTACCCCGTAAATAAACGTGTTTGTGCAGCAACTTAACATCAACAGCATCTGTCCAGACTGTAGAAGTATGTATTCCGAATCGTTGTAATTATTCTGATACAATCGGGCGATGGTGTAATAAAGGAATTCGGCAACATACACCGACCACAGGATGATGAAGCTTCCGGAGATGGAGAGAAGTAAGATCACAGACCTCCTCCTGCTCTCCATCTCCGGGTCACTGCGGTTCTCCGTCTTGTTCTGACCCCTCAACCCCTTACGGACGCGACTTGTGACTAAAATGTGTCTGACTGTCAGAGCGTTGAACAGTAGTATTAACACGAACGGGAGTAATGGCGTTAGGACTGTGGTAAACCAGTCATATCCCATCCACACGGGATCCGTATAGTAGCCCGGCTTTATAAGACAGTCCCAGGGTATATTGTCAATCACTTTCACCTGATGAAACATGAAGAAGATGGGCACATTTTTAATACAGAACAGAACTCCAGTTGTTGTCAGAACCGCAGCCGCAGTTTTCCCGGTGCAATATTTTGCTTTCCGCTTCTGGCAGCAGATGGCGACAAACCGATCAAACGTGAAAGTGACGGTGAACCAGACAGACCAGTCAGTTGATGCCTTTCCCAGGGTGGAGATCGCACTGCACACCGGGGTGATGTCCAGGAATGTTCCGGGGAAGTAATAATAACTGATTCGCCACAATATGACCTGAAAGATGATGGTTAGTAGATCCGCCGTTGCCATGGCCACCAGGTAGCGAGTGGTGCAGGTGGAGATGCCACATTTGCCCCGGGACAGGATCACGATCGCCACTAAATTCACTGGGGGAGCAGCAAAAAAAAAAGAGTTAATGGCCGTTTCCTCGCTCTCTATGTCGCAGGGCAGAAATAAGCGGGTAACTGAGAACAGTGAAACTTTGCAGGTAACTCGTTTCTGGAGGATTCAGATTCGCAGAGCGGGAGACCCCAATGCCTCAGTCGAGCGCAATCTGCGCGATCGGGTCCGATATTCGGTTCAGGGAGAGGAGTAGTGTTTGACCGTGTTTAATAGCTGATCACCGAGGGCGGTTTGGAGAAATCAATATGGATCTCCCACCATCGCGATTTCGAAGCCTGGATGCCTCAGTAACGTTGTCACGATGGAGATTTTGCTCGTGTTTTCTTCGAGTTTGCTGTTGATAATCTTCACACTTAGTCATATCCTTGGCTTTTTGCTCAATGTCTGAATAAGTAGACCGCATAGCTTGAATATATCCGTACAATATACATAGAGTGCCCAAGCTGTGTTCAAGTCTTGGCCAGAAGATTGCAAAGAAGCACTGGTCAATTGAAAGCACTGTTAATACTTGATCCCACAATATGACCATTATTCCTGTTTCCAGCTTCATCATGGCTGAATGTAATCCATGAGCATGTTGTCGCCAGTCTGCCTTCTGATCATTGTTATTTGAAATGTCATCCATGGCTTATTTTATTACAGAAAAGCTCCTCGACTCTGAATTGACAAGCGTCCACAGGGGCCCAGCATGGCTTTTCTCTTCTAAACTCTCCACCTACTCTCGGCCACTGTTTCCTGTACGCAATGCAAGGCATCCAACGAGAAAACTTCAATTCTCACTTTGAAAGATTTTGTGGACCCTCTGAGTTTTCAGCTATTTTGCACGTTCCTCCTTAAGCCATCCAACTTCCAAAGGAAAGACAATATAGACAATATTTCAAAATATTTGCCACTTTTAGAGGTTACTCCGAATTACAGCGGCATTATTCTAAATGCTTCGACGCGTATGGTTCCAGAGCGTAGTTTCGCATATCCTTAACCCGACTGACCTCTAAAGGAAACCCCTCTTCACTTCATGAATGATAAGGCGCGGAGAGAAACAAATCAGGTTGACTAAAATGCAGGCAGACACTTATTCTAATGTTAGAAACTCCTCACGATGATAGAGAGTCAAACTCACAAGTGATTTCTACCGTTCTCCCCGAATCACAGCGGAGATCCGCTTCCCGCATTCCCATCAACTCTCAGCAAATCCTCAGAATACAGCGCAATCCGCTCCAATTGGAATTAAAGCGAGTTTCCCTTTAATACGGAGAAAAGCAAGTCGGCCGTAAAGGTGCGGAGTGCGCAGGATTGTCGGAGTTAACTTCGACAGCGGCTTTACGCTGACAAATGAAAGTTCCCTTCAGTGATTCCATCTCCCAGATCTTCCACTCCGCATCCATTGCAACGGCCAGATAGATTTTATCTGAGGGCACAGATTAAATACCAAGGGAATTTCTGAACAAGCACTGAATTTCTTCACAATGTCTGCACCGCACTCACTGATACACCGGCCTCACCACTCGGTCATGAACTGAAGGAGTTCAAAGAGAGCGCACATGGAACTGCAAACATTTGTTCACCTATGTTCTTACCAGGAACACCAGTAAAGGCAATGATCATGTAATATATCTTTCTCACACGGTAAAACGCTTCAAGCATGCTGTGTGAGATTCCGCCTGTTTTGCAGCTACCCGCGATCTCGCCCAAGGAACTCTGAGCTGATGAATCTCCACGGTCATTCATTTATACTCGCTCCTGAACACTGACTCTTCAATTCTACACAAGGATGACGTGTCTTCCAACAGCTGGGGTAAAAATAAAGATGATGCTATTCAATTAAATTCCCAGTTGTGATGAGGAATGGAGAGGTTGACACGGAATTGCAACATCTCAAAGATGAAGAATGGACGATTGGTGAAGTCAGTGAATGTTGTTGTGAAACACTGTCAGACTCAACTCTCGGTTACATGATTGTTATTGTTGATCTTGTCCATTCCGCGGATCCATGGACTTTGTCACCATAGACCAATGTTATACGGTCAATGTGCTGTTCTGTTTCTCTCTGGGAATTGTGCCGGTTATAGATTTTGCAGTAGAAATATAGAATAAGGAATAAGATATTGGTACGTTCCAGTAACACAGTGAAGATCCTTAAACTAATATCATATTCAGGCTTACACAGATACTGAATGCACATAAACGTTTAATCAAATTTACTGCAACACGCTCAAAATGCTGGAGGAACTCAACAGGTTAGGCAGCATCTATGGAAATGATTAACCTGTCGACCTTTCTGGTCAAGAACGTTCTTCAAACTAACTGACACTTCGTCGCACCTCACCTCCATCAACAGAAGCGAGATTTCCCAGTGGCAAACCATTATCTTTCCGATCCCCGTTCACGGTCCGATATGTCGACCCGTGGCTTCCTCTCGTGCCACAATGAGGCTACTCTCAGGCCGGATGTGCTACACCTCAAATTCCGTCCAGGTAGCCAATCTCATGGCAAGAACATCCGTTGAGTTCATCACCCAGACTGTTATTTCGCCAACCTGGCAACACCCATTCCCTTCTAGCTTGTCCTTCCCTCTCCCCAAGAAGTTCTTATTCTGCCATCTTCCTCCTTCCTTTCAACCCCCTGATGAAGGGTCTTTGCCCGAAACGTCGTCTGTATGTTCATTTCATTAGATGCTGCCTGACCTGCGGAGATACCACAGGCGTTTTGCATGTGAATACAATTGATATGCATGCAGTATTTCGTGTAGTAAACCAGCAGCCACCAATGCTCGCACCGGTATGAAGCAAAGTAAATCAACCGCCGTACACATGACCCTCGAATTTGTGTATATGTTTAAACCGACATAGCAACTGCATTCATTACATTTGTAACAACAATTGTTTGGCAGATGCGCTAAATTGCTAGCGTTGTTGATAGTGTTGTAGACAATGGCATTTGCCGATTTGACACTTCCATTGTAAAATTGTTTATTCTGTTTTTATGTTCCTAATATGTCACCTCGGTTTACTTACGTATTGAATGGTCTGAACAGAATGGCTCATGAGAAGAGCCCTTCACTCAATGGGTCGTCGGTTGTGGGATTAAATTAGTCATTTTGTCAGCTAGTCAGGGATGGACAGACAGGGGTCAACATTGAGGAACGAGGTTACCTTCCATGGGTGAGCATGGCTGGGATATTCACAAAGTGTGACGGCGTTCTCGGAAGCGTTGATGTGGACACGAAGAAAGAAATGGAAGTCCAAACATCAAAAAAAGGTATGGAAGCAGATTTGTAAATCTGTAAATTTGTAAATGGGGCATCCAATACGTTCTGAACAGATGCCGTCACGGACGGGAAAAGTCATGATGCAATAATATATAATAGTAGTCTGATTTTCTGCTCCCCGTGAGTGATGGACGTGATTGTTGTGGAGCGCTGCACAAGTGTTTCACCAGGAAATTGCCGAACATGGAACTTCTCCGATATCAGCGGAGAATCTGTCATTCTCTCCTTGAAGCGGAGGACCAGCGGGTGTTACACACAGAAGCTAAACAAGTATTAACGAAATACAGTGGCTTGCAAAAGTCTGGGGCACCAATGGTCAAAATTTATGTTACTGTGAATATTTAAGTGAAGAAAAGTTGAAATGATCTCCAGAAGTCATAAAGTTAAAGGTGAAACTTTGTTTTCAACATTTTAAGCAAGTTTAGTATATTATTTTTGTCTTCTACAATTTTACAGTGAAAAGTAGGACAGGAGCACCATTCAAAAGTGTGGGCACAGCAAGAGATTTGAGCTCTGAGATAACTTTGACCAAGTTCTCAGATCTTAATTAGCTTGTTAGAGCTGTGCCCTGCCGACCGGGCCTACTGCACTTTCAGGGTTCACAATGATGTCCCCACTACATTGGAAAATAAAACACAACCTGGATTTGCTCGGACAGCGAGCGTGGTTGATCCTGAGCTCATCACAATTTAATGCTTAATCCACTGATATTCGGACTTCTTTCCTCTGTCTGGGGCCTTCTCCACTGCCATCGTCGGCATAACATAAATGAGCAGAACGGAATCTCATCTTCCAACTAGACACCTCACAACGATAGGGAACACACTGCTGTTTTTTTTTTCATATTCCGGCTGAATTACCTTTCGTTGTTACTCCGATGATGCCCATGACCCCTTTTTGCCCCGGTACCGTATAATCCTAAATAACGGTCAGCATTTCGCAAAAAGTTCCATGGTCTAATCGATCTTTCACCGCCCTGTCATCTCCATGTTGAAAATTGGCACACTTGCACCCTTGACTCAATCTCGTGGGTTAGGGTTAACGGGGAATCACTTTCTACAGACTCTCTACTTTGGAGGTGTTCTAACAGTTTTTTTCTCTTTCACACCTTGGAATGACATCGTAGCGAAACACACTTTGGGGAAAAATAATGTGGTCTACATTGTCAAATCCCTGAGGCCAAAACAGGCCGACCTATGGAAGTGGGTAAAGTGGAGGCATTGGTTGACGTGTAAGCTCGAGGAAATCTGCAGATGCTGGAAATTCAAACAACCACACGCACAAAATGCTGGAGGAACACAGCAGGCCAGGCAACATCTATAGTGAGAAGCGCTGCCGAAGTTTCGGGCCGGGACCCTGATTGACGTGGTGTAATGACAGGTGAATCACATCCAAAAAATCGCGAGAGTTCCTCGAGGATGAAATGCACATTGTGGAAAGCGACTGTGTTATAAAAGAAGAGTAAATACCTATATTTGAGCCCAGTAAGTTTGTGCCCGCCACAAAGAGTTAACGCATGGGAAAGGGAATCCTGGGGGAAAGTAATCCACGCTGGCCGGGCGCTCCTCTTCATCCTGATACAACCTTCAAGATCGCAACTTTGGGTCATTCACTTCCGCGATGGCTGGACTCCACAGAGTTGTCGCTGCATGTACTCCTGAAAACCTCTATTCCTTTCTTTCCCTTATCACATTAATTTAATAGTCTTTAGTTCCATTGACTCAAACTTTATGGTCCTTTCCCCCGACATGTGATCTTGGTAACTGATGTCTGTCCTTCCCAACTCATACTGGTTGAAGTCAAACACTCGCGCAGACCACCAGGTCACAGGCTGTTCCTTCTCATCTGAAAATTGTTTGCTTTCAATCATCAAAAACAAAACAACTCATTGTGTCCACCTGTAGTTGCTTTGATGAAGCCATCCCTGAGAACGGACCTCCATTCCTGCGATCACATGGCAAGAACAAAAGCATCTTCTTTGTCTATTTCTATTGCCTTTGCCTCGTTACTGTTCACTGATTTGCGGATCATAGTTTTCTGAACAATATATATGTTCGACTGTCGATATGCGTGTCTGCACATCTACCTATCTATCCATCTATCTCTCTATCTATCTGTTCTTCTGCCGGTGTGCCTGTCCTCTGTCTGCCTGTTTCTCTGTCTGTTTGTCTGTGTAACTATATATCGTTTATCTACTTCTTCCCAGATATTGTGACTTTGATCAAGCGCATTTCACAAGAGTGCGGACTACGAGAAGACGTTTTGAATATTTAAATACTTATTTTCTCAATCTTACCGGATTGATATCCACAAGGTGGATACGCTGTGACACGGGAGTGATGTCAGTTCATCATTCAATTGTCACTTCAAGGGTATTTACAGAGGCCGAATGAATTCCATGATCCAGCAGACAGCGAGTCGGCAGAGTGTAATCCCTCACTTGCTGTCCCAGTTTTAACTGTATTGATGATACATGGGTTGTTGAACATGGAGTACAACATTGAAGTGAAGATACACGTGAACTGGCTGAGACAACCAAGCACAGTGAGTGGACAATCAGCTCAAATGAAAACACAAGATCAAGCCCTAATGTGGTGTCTGGACATACAATGTATTAATGTAAAAGAATGAATGCCGTTCTCCCTTATCAGACTGCCTATTATTGCTGTCATGTTTATTCATGGAAAGTCCCTGCATGAACTCCTCGTACTGAGCGCTCAGGGCTCAATCGGAAGAGTTGCATTTTTCGTATTACTGTTTGAGATTTCGCCAATGGATTGTGTTTGTATCGTTTTGTTAATTTTGAGTCTGAGTCTGAGCTAATTACAGACTTTACTCTGCATTTGAGTTCATCCTGTTCCAAACCTCTCTCGTTACGTTCACAAGATCATACGGCACCTGTGTCATCCAATCTCAAGGTCGCTGTGTCGTTCGTCCCACAACCGATATAAAATTTGACCAGGAAGTGGAGGACTTTTAAGTGGAACCTAATCAACAAACTACTAGTGGCCGCGAAAGAAGCAACCTTGAATGGCTCCCCGAAATTCTTTTGAAATTTGGTGGAAAATAAAATGCCCGTGAGAAACACAGACTACTGCAAGTCGAATACGCTGCACAGTAAAATTCTGCGGTCAAGATCTAATGTGATAGCTGAAACTGTATGGTCGTAATTTTGCACGTTGCGACATTCCGTCTCCACTAGCAATCCACTAGCAATGATTGTTCTTGTTAATGCACAAACACACACACACACACACACCCACACACACACTGGAGTGGATATTTAACGCATTTTATTGTTTTTTATTTGTTGGACTTGAATTACTTTTACACATTCACCAACAGTAATATGCTAATCTTGCCATCAAATGCACGTTTTTGTTTAATCGAATCCATAATCACGAAGATTTAACGCACAGTCAAGCTGAGATTATGTTTTAATCGGATAAGATACACACATTTTCTTGCTCTACCCCGATGCAGCTTCATGGGGTGTAAATAAATATCCCCGAGTCTAAAAATACGTCAGCCACCTTGTCAAACTGAAATGCAATATTAGTAGCACCACGTTTCAATTATAAATTTCTTTTTTATTGACGACGTGCTTTATGGTCCAGTCTATTGGAAGACACAGCGATGTTTTGCAATCGTCTTCCCGAAATATTATTTATGGATATTTATAATCTATTATATTTATATAATATTTATATTTATTTTAATATTTATTATAATATTATAATACTGTTTAATTATAGTATTTATAGTCCTTTAGCGGATTTATTTATATTACTAACGCTATTTTCTTCATCTCTGAGACTAGTGAATCCCGTAAACTCTGCATGTGGTTGTGAATGACAGTATTATGGACCCTTGGTTATGAAAATGTGTTTGACGTATGAGTACGTTTGGCATCTCAGACTTACCGGGTCCGAATGCGCTGCTAAAGAGGAAATTAAGTGAGTAAGGGAGTTGTACCACCGACTGCGGCGAACATGACAGCAGTTGACAGAGAGGATTTCACTTTGAAGGCGACGAACAGCTGGTCCTCTCGGATCAATTTAAACAGGGATGACCATATTTAGAGTTCAAAGTAAATTTATTACGAAAGTAGCCACATGTCACCATATAGGTGGAAAGGACTAGCCACATTTTTGCGGGCATACCCAAATAAACCCAGTAACCATAACCGAATCATATAACAACGCTAAGCGAACGAGTGCAAAATACAACAAAATGTGCAAATACAAACATAGTAAATAATAAGAATTATATAGGCCCTCCTCGTGAGCATTGCAATTCTGATAAGAAGTTTACCTGACTAAATTTAAGTGAGAGCACATCCTAGAAAAGACAAAAATTTCAAAGGTTTCAAAAGCAGAGTATACTTAATGTCGGAGGAATGTGTACAATATACATCCTGAAATTGTTTATCTTCAGAAGTATCCACGAAAACAGTAGAGTGTCCGAAAGAGTGAATGACAGTTAAATGTTACAACATTCCCCGCAGCTCCACCCTCCCACGCGTAAGCAGCAGCAAAGCAAAGATCCCACCCTACACCACCAGCAATAAAAAAAATGATCGCATTCAAACGAGCAACACAACATCAATAAAGACAGAGACTTGCATTGCAACAAAGAAGATTTGATCACCCGGTGTTTCGACAAACCACAGGCTCTCTCTCTCCCTAATAATGGAAAAAGAGTTGGCCCCGAGAATCAAACACTCGCTGATTTATGGTGTTAATAATCTCTTGCTTCACTTTTTCTGCCCAAAGAACTTGGGTCTCTAGGCACACAGCCAACAGACAACTTGCTGCTTTCGATCTTCTGCCGATCAGGAGACACCGATTTCCTGTAGAAGCACCAAACTCGAGTCCGCCCGCTTCCAGGGCCACGAAATCCGGAAGTTCCGAAGGCGCCCTAATCTTCTCGGCCGAGTGGAAGAACGGCCAGTTGTGAGACCCCGATGGCGGGTCCATTCCCGCGAATAATCGAAGTCAGCGTGTAACGCCAGGCCAGGATCTTCAAAATAAACCTAAAAGGGAACAAGGGAGATATTAAAGACAGAAATAGAGCTGCTTCCGAAGATGCAAACAAATGAGTCACCGTTAGACGCCATTTTCTCCTGAGCTACAGCCCCGTAACTACCACTATTAAAGAAAAAGTGAACCAATGGAAGACATCCCCACGATCTAAGCAAGCTCGATAAATTTAAAAAAAAACATGGACAATCGAAAGCATTACAGGACCCTGTAACCGCTCAACACAATCTGAATTGTTACACAGCCGCAATCAAATGCAAACATCATTCATCCAAATCTGGCTTTAAAATGCAAACCTGGAAATGAAGTCACACCTTACATGCTTGCAATTTCATCCATTTTTAGAGTCAAAATACCACAAATTTTATTATGTCAGATCAACTTATTGGAGATTGGACAATCCATAATAAGAGGTCGGTGCAGTTGTACAGGATAAACAAGCAAGGGCAACTTATTTAATAGATCACGCCATTCCAAACACACATAAAATACGGAAATCAATAAGTGACAAATCCCAAAGAAGAGACCTCGGGGACGCGGATCTCAGTCTAATTTCACAAACAGGCGAGTTTTAACTGTCTCCGAATAACCAGCCTGACACGTGCTATACGTTCCTCACACCGTTTCGAAAAGATCAAACTGTCATCGAGATACCCTCACTATCTGGCATTGCCGTCGCTACGATGGGGCAGTAGAGTGGTTGCCATCTATTTACTAAACACCTCAAGGAAGTCGGAACACACGGGGGGGGGCGTATTTGACACCATCAGACGTCACAGACTCGGTAAATTAATGGAAAGTATTCTGAAAGATTGTATATATAATTATCCGGATGGACAGGGTCTGATTAGGAACAGTCAACATAGATTTGTGCGTGGAAGGTCATGTTTGACAAATCTTTCTGAATTATTTGCCACATTTCTTCATAGGCTTTCTAAGTATTGTGTCAAGAATCTATCCCGAACATACATAACGTGGAAACATTGGAAGGGGTACAGAGGAGATTTACAGAATGCTGCCTGGTTTAGAGAGAATGGATTATGATCAGAAATTAAGGGAGCTAGTACTTTACTGTTTGGAAAGAAGGAGGATGAGAGGAGACATGATAGATGTGTACAAGATATTAAGAGGAATGGACACAGTGAACAGCCTGCGCCTCTTCCCCAGGGCACTACTGCACAGTACAAGAGGACATGACTTTATTAATGGGAAGGAAGTTTAAGGGGGATATTAGAGGAAGGTTTTTCACTCAGAGAGTGGTTGGTGCGTGGAATGCACAGCCTGAGTCAGTGGTGGAGGCAAATACACCAGAGAAGTTCAAGTGACTAGGATATGGAGGAATTGAAGGGGAGTGGGTTATTTGGGAGTCAGGGGTTGAGGGTCGGCCCAAAATCGTGGGCCGAAGGACTTTAATGTCCTGTACTATTCTATGTTCTATGTTCTAACAAACTCCACTCCAAGTAAACCCCTAGCTCTAAGGAGATGCCAATCGATATTTCGGAAATTAAGAACTCCCATCACAACCACTCTGTTCTTCTTGCAACTTTCCAGGATCGGTTTCCCTGTCTGCTCCTCGATATCCCTGTTACTATTGGACCGCAATGTAACAAACTCCCAGTAAAGTTATTGACCCGCTTCAGTATCTACTGGACGGAGTAACTAGCGGCGTCACGGGGAATGACAAGCTTCATGAAGATTTTGCATATTTCCTTGTACACGCAATCTGGACTGATTCTGTCACTTTAACGTTTATACAGCCTGACGGAGTAGGCACGTTGCGTTGTCAGATATTACTGACACCCGTCTCAGAGTCGGCGTATGATTAATGAACACATCCGTTGCCTTCAAATAGAAGACAACAGAGGTGTTGCCGTTTACATTGGATGGTTTTGATGAATTCAATGACAAAATTGATTTTGCTGACAGCCGGAGAGACAGAGAACCCCAATACACATGCACAGATCCTGAATTCCGGTGCAAGATGTCTGACATTGTGTACAGTTTAATCCAGGGCATGCTGCTCCCAGGGTGTTCAGTGCTGGCGACCACCCGTCCCACTGAGTTACTGACGACGCTGAACCTGAGTGAAATAAACTGGGAGATTCAGGATTAAAACTGGTACCTGCGTCTCTGAGGAACCCGGTGTGTAAAATACAGACTCTGGTGATAAGTACCTGACTTTCGGAGATCGCGTTTACAGTCACTGGGTGTTTGACACTGAACATTAATGTGATCAATAATTGTGTTACTGATAAACACTGGAGATATGTACCGCCTCCTCTCTCTGTGTCCTGAATCCTCACACTCTCTTATCTCCAGGCGGCCCAATACCTGCTTCACAGATTCTGGTGCCGAAGATCTCGTCTCCGCTCTTCGTACAAACCCATCACTGGCAGTGCTGGATCTGGTATCAAATTGACTGACAGGCTGACCTGTCCCCGCTCTCCAGCACCTCATACTGACCCTCCCGATCGGATGAGTGTTTGCGTTACCAATGTGATAAAATTTCAGCCGATCCGTGGGTTTTCTGGCAATATTTCTCTGTGAGTGTTATTGAACCCACTGTCCAGTTACTGACACTGCTGTGTAATCTGTTTATTTCATCTGTATCCTTCCATCTGTTTCAATCTGCAGTACAATCAGTTCAGCCAGAAATGGAAGAAGGAACTGAGATCTCTGCAGGTACCCAGACCCGGACTGAGAGTGGATCTGTGAACATCTGAATGTGGTGAATCGGTTCAGTGAGACCGGGGAGAAGGAACTGAGATTTCTACAGGAACCCAGACACGGACTGAGAGTGAGATTGTGAACATCTGAATGTGTGAACTGTGGTTTGGGATTGGGACATTTTGGCCGCTTCCCCGCCGCCCCTTTAAAGCAATCCTCCCCTTTAACGGCCGCGCTCCGCGTTTCATTCTCAACTGTTCCATCGGACCCGGCTCCAGCCGAACGCTGTGACATTGAGTCAGCCCCGCAGTGAGGCTCATTCCTCCTCCTCGCATCACTGACAGGGTCAGACACACAGTGAAGCTCATTCGACCTCGTCTCCTCAGACACTGAGTGAAACACCCTGCACGTTCTGTGAAGCATTCCGGGGATCACAAACACAATGCTAGTCGGACCGCATCATCCTATCAAACCCGCCCGGGGACCTACAGAGAGTGAAACTCCCTCCGCATCTTCCCATCCCACACTCCTTGTTTCCGAATCAGAGGGCAGCTCCATCTGCATCATCCATCTCACATTCCTCGAGTCAGACGCAGAGTGAAATTCTGTTTACACCGTCCAATCTCTCACACCCGGGGTCAAACACTAAGTGACGGTCTTTCCGTATCCTCGCATCAAACAATCCCGGGGTCAGACACAGGGTGAAGCTCCTTCCCCACCGTCCCATCACACGTTCCAGGGGTCGCACACAGAGTGCGGCTTACTCCCCACCGTCCCATCACGCACTTCCAGGGTCAGACACAGAGTGAAGCTCAGTCCTCACTGTCTCATCACACACTTCCGGGATCAGGCACAGAGTGAAGCACCCTCCACACCGTCCCATTGCACACTTCCGGGGTCAGGCACAGAGTACATCTTACTCCACACTGTCCCATCACACTCTCCACATGTCAGAAACAGTGCAACTACTTCTACAGCGTTGCCATGGATGAAATGATTAACCAATGGATGAACATGACCTTCTATCGACATCCCCTCAATCGGAGCAGAGTAGATGTCGACAAGAAGCGTCCAACGCCCGTTTCAATGTTGGAGACCTCCTTCCAGAAACGGAGTGGTTGCTTGTGGTAAAAGTGTGTCAGGGGGCTAGCACAGAAATATCAAAATTACACAATAAAAGGCCAACAAATTCAAGACGATAAAAGAAGAAAATGCCGAGGAAAACACAGAAGCTATCCAATACATTACAGAATCCTGCAACAGTTTAATTCAGTCTGAGTTCTTACACAGGCTTTCCCATGTCCATACCTCAGGCTTTACCAGTTTTAGCTGAGAAAAGTGATAATAAAGTTGCGACTGTACTGGAGTGAATGCAGAGGAGATTCGACATGCAGTTTCCTCGTGTGGAAATTTAATCGAACTCGTGAGGTGAGATGACATTTTTTCCCTGGAGTGGAGTGGGCATCTGAGTTTTCCATAGGAATTTGCGCAATTATAAACAGAGTGCATGATTTCTGCGATGTTAAATATTTCTCCACAGCAGGGTGTTCTAACGCGAAGGACAAGTGTAAAGTTTACTATAAGTTCGTGCGGACTGTTGACTTTCTTTTTAGTTTTATTCTTGTGCAAAAGTGACGAATGGGTTACATATCTGCCGATTTGGTCTTAACTGTCCTCGGATTTTGATCAACCCTATCATTGTCTGAAGGGGTGTGGCTGTAACGGGAGCGGGGGTATGGTGAAGAGAATGCTGGAATGAGTTGAGTAATTGTTAGGAGATGGAGGTCGCGGGCTGCGGATGCCGAAGAGTCTGTTCCCGTGCTGTGTCTATCTCGGGCTATAAAACAGTTTATTTCTCACCTCTGCCTCGTTCTCCGGTGACCGTCAGTTCCATAGTAACATGAAGAAAACACTGCGACCGCCTCTGAGAAGATCTTAGATATTCTGTTAATTAATTAGTTGAATAATTGACGTGAGCGGATATTTCGCTGCGCTGAGGAACTGCTCTCTGAACTTGGACTGAGTTACCCCATAAATAAACGTGTTTGTGCAGCAACTTAATATCAACAGCATCTGTCCAGACTGTAGAAGTATGTATTCCGAATCGTTGTAATTATTTGGATCCAATCCGGCGATGACGTAATAAAGGAATTCGGCAACTTTTACCGACCACAGGATGATGAAGCTTCCGGAGATGGTGAGAAGTAAGATCACAGACCTCCTCCTGCTCTCCATCTCCGGGTCACTGCGGTTCTCCGCCTTGTTCTGACCCCTCAGCCCCTTACGGACGCGACTAGTCACCAAAATGTGTCTGACTGTCAGAGCGTTGAACAGTAGTATTAACACGAACGGGAGTAATGGCGTTAGAACTGTGGTAAACCAGTCATATCCCACCCACCCGGGATCCGTATAGTAGCCCGGCTTTATAATACAGTCCCAGGGTATATTGTCAATCACTTTCACAGACTGATAAATGAAGAAGCCGGGCACATTTTTAACACAGATCAGAACGCCGGTTGTTGTGAGAACCACAACCGCAGTTTTCCCGGTGCAATACTTCGCTTTCCGCTTCTGACAACAGATGGCGACAAACCGATCAAATGTAAACATGACGGTGAACCAAACAGAACAGTCAGTAGCTGCCTCTGCCAGGAGAGAGATAGCACTGCACACGGGGGTGATGTCCAGGAAAGTCCCGGGGAAGTAATAATAACTAATCCGCCACAATATGACCTGAAAGATGATAGTTAATAGATCCGCCGTTGCCATGGCCACCAGGTAGCGAGTGGTGCAAGTGGAGAGGCCGCACTTTCCCCGGGAGAGGATCACAATCGCCACTAAATTCACTGGGGGAACATAAAACAGAATGAGTGAATTACTGTCTCTCCGACCATTTGGGTCTCAGGGCAGAGACAAGCTGGAAATCGAGAACAATCAAACTGTGCAGACAACTCATTTCTGGGGATTTAAAAGGAATAATGCGGGAATCTCAGATCCCTGTCACGAATGCATGCGGAGTGAACGGAGAAGGTACTCGATACTGGAAAAGGAACAGGGTTTGGGAAGGAGGCGTTATCAACGGATCGCCGAGAGCGCTTGAGAGAAATCTGTATAAATCTCGCCCCGTCAGGTTTTGGACTGATGTGTAAAACCTGGGTACCTCGGCAACTTTCTCAGCGATGCTGATTACCGCGTTCCTGTCACCTATGTCCTGGCACTCTCACTGTGCAGCGAAGTCCCGCTCCCTCCACCTCTGTCCATATACAAAGTTCAAAGCAAATTCAGTTCCACCGTTCCAATGCTTGTGTCTCCTTCTTGACTCCCCGTTTATCACCCGCACACAGCACCCGCCGCACCTCCGCTTGGATGGGTTATTTTAAATTCGCAACTACCCTTGGCCGGGGTTCCTTCACCCGCTCTCAACGAATCCGATCAGAAAGTTCCAATTTTCGTTTTTGAGGTTTATGCTTCATCCGCTGAACTTTAAAGTACTTAGCACGCTAGTGCTTATATCATCAAAGACGGTGTTGATACTCCAAAAGATCTGCCTCTTTTGGGGCCGCTCTGAATTACTTCAGCATTATTCTAAATATTTCAAAGCATATTGTACAAGAACGGAGTATCGCGTGCACCTTACCCCATCTGACCACTAACGGACGCCGCTGGGCTTGCTCTTAACTCCTGCTTCACTTCACGGATAACAGGGCGTGGTAATAAACCCTGGTACAAAACACGCACACAGGCCCTTACTTGACTTATATTCGGAGTCTGACTTACAAATGCAATCGACCACTTTCCCCTGAATCTCAAAGACCATTCGCTCCCGCGTTCCCTTCAAATTTGCAGGTAATTCTTTAATCAGAGCACAATACCTTGAATTTTGAATTTAAAGCACATTACTCTAACAAAACGGTATAAAACCAAATAGCCGTAAACGTGGCGAGTGCACTGGATTATCGGGGTTCACTTGACAGCGACTTTGCATTGATAAATCACAACTGCCTGCTATGAATCTACAAAATGAATCCATCTACCCGATCTTTCTCTCTCCGGCCGCTTCTGCTGCCGGTTTACTACCAGTAGAAGCCATCGATTAAAAAGCAAGGGAACTTCTGAACGAACACAGAGATTGGTCACAATGTCTCCACCGCACTTTCTGACACTCCGACATCACAGCGCTGTCGGTCTCTGAACGAGTCCACAGACCGCGCACATTGATACCAAATTAAGCCATCTGGAGCCAGAGCAGGGAAAACAATTGAAAAAATTACTTCTTGAGTATGAAGATTTTTTCCCCAAAGTACCCAAACAAACGATCGTCGCTGTGCATGATATGGATATAGGTCAGGCTGACCCAATTAAATAGCACCCCTACCGGGTGAATTTAGAATAGAGTAAATTGGCTGAGTAAGAGATTGTCTACATGCTGAAAAATTGTATTATGAGGCCGTTAGTAACTGATTGGGCCTCACCTTGTTTTCTCGGGCCCAAGCGTGACGGTAGCGTGAAATTTTGTACCGATTATAGGAAAGTAAATACAGTGACAAAGACAGATTCTTACGCTATTCATTGGATGGATGATTGTATTGATAAGGTAGGACAGTTTAATTTCCTTACGAACATTGGCCTGTTAAAAGGGTACTGGTGTGTTCCGTTGACAGAAAGAACCAGAGAAATCCCTGAATTCGTAACACTTCTGGACTGTATGAGTATAACCTTATACCCTTTGGAATGACAACATGCTCCAGGAACATTCGAAAGAAGATTAATTCTGTGATTCGAGGGTTAGAAAATACAGATGCCTGCATTGATGATTTAATTATGAGTGACACGTGGGAAGGACATATATCGGCAGTAGAAAAGTTGTTTTACAGGATTTTCAAGGCTAACCTTACTGTCAACCTAGCTAAGAGTGAATTTGGCCATGCCACTGTTACCAATCTTGGCTATGTAGTAGGTCAAGTCCAATTGGCTCCTGTTCAGGCCAGGGTCCAGGCAATTTCTGAGGTTCCCGTTTCGACGGGTAAGAAGACTCTGAGAAGGTCTTTTGGGAATGGTTGGACATTACCGTAAGTTTTGTAGAAACTTTGCTGATATCGCTCTTCCTCTAACTAATCTATTAAAGAAGGGTGAAAAGTTTGTTTGGATTGATCCTTGTCTGGAGCCGTTTGATCGATTGAAAACTATTCTGTTTTCAACCTGTGCTCAGAGCACCTGACTTTACAAAGCAATTTTCTATAGCTGTGGACGCCAGTTATGAAGTGCTGGGCCAGGGTTATTACAAAAAGTCATTGATGATGTTAAACATCCTGTAGCTTACTTTTCAAGGAAATTCAATGAACATCAGAAGAAATATTACACTGCCGAAGAAGAGTTATCAGTCATTTGGGCCACGCAACATTTCGATGTCTATGTTTGTCCCACACAGAAACCTCTTGTAGTTTTCACAGATCATTAAAAATTCTGCTCCTTGATCAAAAAATTTTCTCTTTTGGAGGGAGGTGTGACAGACACACAGACCGGTCAAGGAAAAGGAAGCCACTGACAGAAAGTTCGCTGGGCGAAACATCCGCGTGCGCACGAGGGTGTGTTGAGGATCGATCAGGAAAATCGATCAGTGGCTAACACGTGTGCAGAAGGGCTGACAATGTGGAGGCTACCGACGTGTCTACCCTTGCCTGAGTAGTAGTTTTCCCTCGAAGACAGTACCCTTTTGTGATAGGCTGCGTTTGGGTAACTCGAAAGTGGATTCGGAGCCCGAAGATGGAAGACCAACGGTACCTGGTTATTTGCTCCTCTCCACTTGTGGATTACACTTTGCAATACAGACAACCCCCCCCCCCCCCCACCAGCTCCGTGCATTGAACTGAACTTTCTTATATTACTTTTGTAAGACTTGAAATCTTGCCACTGGAGCTTAAACGAGTTAGGGAATTATATTCAACCACATATATATGCATGACACTGTGACCATTTGATTTACCTGGTTTAAATTACTATATTAAATAGTTAGTAATAAATAATGTTTTTTTCTCATCAAAACCAGACTCCAGGTGTATTCTATTGCTGTCGGTTCTTTTAAACGGTTGCGTGTACGTAAAAGGAGTATAAAAGAACGACAGGTATTGGTCGTATGGATAGTTAGAGGCTTTATCCCAGGGTTGAAATGGCTAACACGAAAGGTCACAGTTTAACGGTGTTTTGAAGTAGGTACAGAGGAGATGTCAGGGGTAAGTCTTTTTTTTTACCCAGAAAATGGTGAGTGCGTGGAACGGGCTGCCGGCAACGGTAGTGGAGGCTGATACGAGAGGGTCTTTTAAGCGACGTCTGGACAGGTACATGGAGCTTAGAAAAATTGAGGCCTATGTCTAGCCCTAGGTAATTTCTAAAGTACGTACATGTTCGGCATAGCACTGTGGGCCGAAGGGCCAGTACTGTGCTGTAGATTTTCTTTGTTTCTATGTGTCTATGAATTGTAGCCTCTGAGTTGTGGAACCAAAATCTCCTGTACCTCTTGTCTGATTGAGGTGGCGAGCAGAGTGCATGGATTGCACGGTGGGGTCCTTGATGAATATTTATTTCCTGTGGCAATTCTCCGTGAGAATGTTCTCAGCGGAGGTGTGAGATTTCCCGCTGATCCTCTGGGCTGCATCGACCACATTCTATAGACATTTCCCGTCCTTGGCATTAGTTTTCCGAATCAGGCCGTGAAGTAGAAAGCATCCCGTGCGGAGACTCGGCCTGTCTCGTCTCTCTCTCTCACGCGCGCGCACACACACACACACACACACACACACACACAAAACTCTCCTCCCAGCGCACGGAGTCTGCTGGAATCACACCGGGGTCGAGATGGCGAGTCAGGAGCGGGAAAACCAACAGGTAAGTGACCGGATTTTCTCGCGGGTACTCAAGGGTCCAGGGCGAGTGACAGCGAGTTTGCACGAGAACCGGCGAGAACATTCTCGACGGTATATTTGTGGAAAATTGCCGAAGTCTGCGGTGACATGTCAAGTCTCCTCAATCTCCTAATGAGATATAGTCACTGTCGTGCGTTTGATGTGCTGGACCCAGGGTAGATCTTCCGAGATACTGGCGCTCATATTCCTCAATCTCCCCTCCTCTCCCTTCCCCCCACCCCAATCCACTTTCTGACCACCGTCTCCCCTCTCCCTGACCTCACCACCCTCCCCATTCGCTCACACAATCTCCCTCAAATCCCACGTCCTCCCTCTTCCGTCCACTTCTTACTCATTTCTCACTCTCCCCTCCCTCTCTCCGAACCCCCTCCCCCTATCTTCGTCACTCTGTTGAAGTAAGACTTACGGATTTTCAGAATTAGATAAAATTAACAGTACAAAAAAAAGAGGCTCTGTTGACGAGATCAATGTCCATTCAGAAATCAGATGGCACAGCTACTTCTGAATCGTTGGGTGTGTGCCTTCAGGCTAGGCTGCTGAACCTCCTCCCCGATGGTAGCAATGAGCAGAGGACATGTCCTGCGTGGTGGGGTCCTTAATGATAGACGCCCCTTTTTGATTCATCGCCTTTTGAAAATGTCCTCGACGCAGGGGAGGCTGGTGCCTCCTGGTGGAACCGGCTGGGATTGCAACTTTCTGCAGCATTTTCCCGATCCTGTGCAGTGGGCCCACTCTCCGTACTAGACGGGGATGTGACCAATTAGAACGCGCTCCGCAGGAGATCTGTAGAAAACTGCTTGGCTTATGTAATACTTGTTCTTATTAAACGAGGCTTTGAGTTCAAAGGACGTCATGTTGCAACTCTATCAAATTCTGGTTGGGCCACATCTGGAGATCTGCGCACAGCTCTGGTCGCCTAACTACAGGGAGGATGTTCAGGCTTTGGAACGGTTGCAGAAGAGATTCATCAGGACGCTGTCTGGTTTCCCACGAGAGTCTGGATAATCTTGGGTAGTTTTCTTTGGAGCGCCGGACGCTGAGGGGAGATCTGACGGAGGTTTATAAGATTATGAGAGGCATAGATAGAGTGGAAAGGGAGTATTTGTTTCCCAGGGTTAAAATATCTAATTCCAGTGGACAGGCATTGATGGTGACAGGGTGTAGATTCAAGGGGGATGTAAGGGGTAAGTATTTTACTCAGAGAGTGGTGGATGTCTGGTCTGCTGGTACAGGCAAACACATTAGAGGCTTTTTGCATAGACACATGGATGTGAGGAAATTGGAAGGATTAATGTTTGGGTGCTCTTGATTTGAGTTCAGCTGATACGGCACAACGTTGTGGGCCGAATGGCCTGTTCCTGAGCTGTGCTGTCTGATGTTCTTTGGTGGTGTCCCTGGGTTCCTCCAAATATTAACCTAGCCGCTGCTGGGCGTTAGAGACATAGAGACATAGAAAACCTGCAACACAGTACAGGCTCTTCGGCCCACAATACTGTGTCGAACATGTACTTATTTTAGAGATTATCTAGTGTCATCTATTTTGCTCAGCTCCATGTACCTATCCAGGAGTCTCTTAAAAGGCCTTCTTTGTAAATGCACTGGCATGCAGTGCCCAGAATAGATCTTCGGAGATGTTGACATCCCAGGAACTTGGAACTGCTCACCCTTTCCACTGCTGATCGATTGATGAAGAATCCCTCATCGATGGATGAGCATCAATCAGTATTCAGTCCATCGGGTCCCGGATCCCACTCAACCCCACGCACCCACCTTCTCGCCATATCCTCGATGCCCTGACCGATCAGCGGACGGTCAACTCCCGCTGTAAATATAGCCACGGACTTGGCCTGCACCACAGTCTGTGGCAGAGCATTCACAGGTTTGCTACTCTCTGCCTGCTCTCCTTCTTACACTGTTCCCTTTCCTGAAGCGAGATGGACAGATCAGCGAACAGGGCAAAGAAGTCGCACGTGCACGATAGTATGAGGAATTGTCTGGTCTCGCACTGCGGCAGACGGATTAAAGGCAGATTGTTTTCATGCCTCCACTCCGTCCCGTTAAATATACGGCTCAGTGGCGACCCCACCTGGACAAGGCTGGGACTGTCGTCAGTGTTTACATACTCCCTCCCCCGATTCAGGATGAGAATCAGGTTTATTTTCACCAGCATGTGTTGAAAAATTGGTAACATAGCAGCATCAATTTAATATAGAAGCTAATAATAATAAAAATAAAACAACAACAACAACAATAACAATATTAATAATAATAATAATAATAATAATAATAATAATAATAATAATAATAATAATAATAATAATAATAATAATAATAATAATAATAATAATAATAATAATAATAATAATAATAATAATAATAATAATAATAATAATTCGTGTAAAATAATTACTGTATTTTTTTAAAGTGTGGTCGTGTCCAAGGATTCGATGTCCATTTAGGAATCGGATGTCAGAAGGGAAGAATCTGTTCCTGAATCGCTAAGTGTGTGCCTTCAGGCTTCTGTACCTCCAACCTAATGGTAACAGTGAAAAATGGGCATGCCCTGAGTGCTGGAGGTCCTTAATAATGGACTCTGCCTTTCTAAGAAATGGCTCCCTCAAGATACCTGGGCAATTTGTAGGCTAGTGCCCAAAATGGAGCCGACTAAATTCACAATCCTCTGCAGCTTCTTTCTGTCCTGTGCAGTAGCATCCCCCCTCCCCCGCAATACCAGACAGTGATGCAGGTGTCAGAATGCAGTTCCTGTTAATCGCCCCTCTCCCGTTCCAGTTTCGTTCTCCATCTGTCCCACTGTCTCTGTCTCCTCCTTCTCCCTTTCCGCCTCTCTCTCTCAACTTTTACTCTGGCTCTCTTTCTGTCTGTATGGCCCTGTCTCTCTCCCTTTCCTTTCTTTTCCCCTCCCTCACCCCTCTTCCTTTCCAGTTTCTTTCCCTCTGTTTATCACCCTCTCCCTTTTCTAGCTCCCTCTCCCTGTCACTCTCTCCTCGCTCCATCTATCCTTCCCCTTCCCTCTCTCATTTTCCCAGTTGTGTCTTCTCACTCTCGATCCTCTCTATCCCTCCTCCCTCTCACTTTCCACTTTCTCTCACCTCCCTCTCCATTTCAACCTTCCTTCGCCCCCCCATTCCAATTCCGCACACCTTCTCCCATTTGACTTTCTCCCTCTCTCCATCACTCTCGAAGTCTCTCGCCTCTCTCAATTCTCTCTCTCACGCACACACCTTCCTCTCTATTTCACATCCATCTCCGCCCTTTAGTTCTCCCCATCTCTCTATCCCTTCCTCACTTTTTCTATTTTCTGTCTGTCTCTGTCTCCCTACCCTTCCCCCTTCCACTCGCTCTCTCATTCTCTGCCCTTACACCCTGTCCCTTCCGACAATCTTTCTCGCAGCTCTCCCACTTTCTTTCTCTCCATCCTCTCTGCCTCCACCGTATCCCCCATCTCTCTCGCTCTCTCTCTCTCCCCATCTCCCTCTCTCCCCCTCTGCCTCTCTCCCTCCTCTCACTCGCCCCCTCCCTTTCTACAATTTTCTCTATCTCTCCTCCACTCGTTTTCCACGTTCTTTCTCTCCCCCTCCCTGTCTCTCCCTCCACTATCCCACCCATCGCTTTCTCCCTTCCGCTCTCTCCCGCTCTCACTCCCTCCTGCCCCTCCTTCCACATCCCCCATCCCATCTCTGGCTCTCCCCCTCTCTTCCCTTCCTCCCTTTACACATTCTCTCGCATCCCTCTCCACTTTCATCCCCTCTCTCTCTGCCCTCTCACTATCACCGATCCCACTCTCTTTTTCCATTCTCTCTGTCACTTACAACCTCTCTCATCTCCCTCTCCCCCCTCACTCTCCCCCTCTCTCAGCGTTTTCCCTTTGCACAGTCTCTCCTCTCTCACTTCCGGTTCAAAATTATCTCTTACTTTCGTTCTCCTCCTCGCTCTCAGTCTCCCCTTTCTACTTTCTCTCGCTCTCCCTCTCTCTTCTCTTTCTCTGTCTCTTCTCAATTTATCTCTCTGTCCTCTCTCTCTCTCTCTCTCTCTCTCTCTCTCTCTCTCTCTCTCTCTCTCTCTCTCTCTCTCTCTCTCTCTCTCTCTCTCTATACGGCAGACCATCTCCTGCCTGTTTGTGAATGTGTTCTGACATCTGCTCTGCACTCCTGCCGTCATCCTGTACTCGCTGAACGTCCGCATCTTCCCCAGCAATGGGTACTGCTACAGCGGATGCCGGATGGTGAGTACACCCCCCCCCTCACCCGCTGTATCCCTCCAGGTTCGGCACACCTCTGTAAGGTCACTCCTAAGCTCCAGGGAAAAAAGTCCCAACTTGCCCGACCACTGTCTGTAATTCAGCCCCTCGAGTCCCGCGAGATCCACTTCACTCTGTCCAGCTCAGTGTTATCTTTGAGAAAGCAGAATGGCCAAACCCGAGCGCTGGTACTCCAAGTGTGGCGGCCTCCCCAACGACATGTGCAATCATGGCGTGAGACCCCGTCTCATTTACACGGTGCCCTTTCTGACGATGGCGGGCATGCCAAACGCCGCCTTCACAGCCCCTTCTTCCTGTGACTTCACATCCAGGGAACCAAATAACAAAATTTGGTGCATTCCGTTAATCGAAAGCTGAAGTTATAAGACAGAGTTAACACAGACTGTCCCCCCCACTTCCAAACGCATCTCCGTCTCCCACACTCACCCTTCTCTCCCCGACGCTCCCGTTCCATTTCCACGGTCTCGAACCACACCTTTCAACCCTATACCCCAAACGCTCCTGTTCCTCTTTCTTACCAGCCATCTCTCCCTCCCTCTTCCCCTCTCACTATCTCTTCTTCTTTCCCTCCTTCCCTTGGCTCCTACCAATCTCACACCCCCTCTGTCTCTCACAGCCCCTCCGTCTGTCATCCCTCTCTCCACCTTTCGGTCCCATCCTCTCCTCCCCTCTCCCTCTCTCTCCCCCTCTCTGTCTCTCAAGCTCACACCTTCTCACCCCCTCTCAGCCCAACACCTCCTTCTCTCTTTCTTCCCTCTCTCCCACTCCCTCTCACCCAAATCCATCTCACACCCCTCTCTCTCTCCGGGTCTCACCCGTCTCCGTCTCTATCCGCTCTCCCATTCACTTTCACCTCTCTCCCGCCTCTCTCTCACCTCTCTCTCCCCCTCTGCTTTCCACCTTGCTCTCTGATGCCTCTCAAGTTTCTCACCTCCCTACAACTCTCTCTGCCGTTTGTCTTTCACCACTTTGTCGCTTCCATCTTTGTCACCCCATCTCTCTTTCCCAAATATACCCTCTATCTCCCCGCTTCGCTCATCCCTCTTCAACCCTTCCCCATTCTTCCTCACATCTGTCTCCCAACTCCGCCTAACCTACACTCCCACTCCGAACTCTCCACGATCTCCTCTTCCCCTTCTCTCTCCCTCTCTCTCTGCTCCTCTCCGTCTCTCCCCCCTCTCCCCCTCTGTTTTCCACCGACCTCTCCTATCCTGCCTCTCACGTTTCTCTCCCACCCCTCACACACACCTCACGGTCATCGTCAGCTGCAGGAACAACGAGCGCTGCCCCGCACAGCCTCGGGTGGTCGGTGGGGTCTTCCTGTGCAGGGGGTTCGATTGACGAGGGTTGGGAGATAGGTAGGAGAGATGGGAGAGAGAGAAGGAGATGAAAAGGGCGGGAAGTGACGGATGGTAGCAACGGAGCGGAGGGGTAGAGAGAGAGAGATGGGGACAGAGGGGAGAACGGAATAAAAGAGTGCGGAGAGGAGGTGTATTTAAGTTAGGGTGAGGGAGAAAGAGGAGGGGGAAGATATGGAGAGAAAAGAGGGGATGGAGAGGGGGAAGAGCGGGAAGTGAGGGAGAGAGAGGCCAAAAGAGTGGGTAATGGATCTAGCAGATCTAGCAGACTCTTCTCCTCCTTTCTCCTCGCCTTCTCTTTCTCCCCTCCCCTCCTCAATCTGATCCCTCCCTCTACCCCACCCTTCGGGAAATGGTGGTGATCCACGCCGACCAGCCCGCACCACCAGACCTCGCCCCCATCTCCTCCGGAAAGACGGCGCCCACTCCTGTCTTTGACGGGCCCCAGGGACTACACGTTCCCCAATTCACCTGAAAGTCTGAAGGATTAGGGCCGACCGACGTGAGGAGGATAGCAAAAAGGAAGAGAACTCGAAGCGGGATTTTGGAGACGGGTGTGGGGGTAGGGTATCGGTACCAGACCCTTCAAGTAGGCACATTTCTCCGCGTAGGTACCCCCAGTTCCAGCTCCTTTGTTACGAGTTGTCCTCTCCCACCCTCGCTCTCCCGTCACTCATGAAACACTCCGCTCTCTGTTCCCCTTCTCTCTCCACTAGGTCCGGCCATCTCATCCTGGCTGGCAGCCATTTTGTGATGAGTACCACGGTTAACCGCTCTCCCAGCATCGCTGACTGAGTCGCACACTTTTGCTCATCGCCCATCTTCTGTTTATTCAATCTCAACTTCCCATCCTTCCTCTCTTTTCCCTCGCTACCCGCTATCACAATTCTCCAGTTAACCGTCTGCCGACAGCCATTTTGTAGCAGGGTGTGACACTCGCTCCCTTATTCCACCACGAAGTGTTTCACTCCCTCACACTCACCATCTTGTTATCATCCTTCCCATCCTATCTCTCGCAAACCCCTTCCCTCCCCCCACTCGCTCTCCACTCCCCACCACCTCGATGTCCTGCACTTTATGCTGGTTGGCTGCCATTTTGCGTTGCCAATTATCGACTCTCTCTCTCTCTCTGTTACCCCGAGAGTCACTCCGCTACACACCCCATCCTGTTCCTCCCCACCCTGCCCCATCAGCGCCCTCCCTCCCCATCGAATCAGTTCATGTCGTTTCACTCCTCCTCGCCCCGTCTTTATCTTCTCCATGTCGGCCACCAGTTTGTGAAAGGAACTTCCGCCCCTCCCCTTTCCGCCCCCTATTAAGTCAGTGACTTCGCCACGCTCACCGTCTCATCAGTCCACTCCTCGTCCCAGACTATATAAAACCCAAATTAAAACGTTGTTATTATTAATAATACACTCGATCGCGGGATTGTATCCGTATGTTCCTTCGCCTTAGATTCTATATGCGACAGCGGCCATGGTAAGTCAATGTCTCACTCCATCTCCCAACCCTCTCGTAGGCGGGACATCAGTGAACTCAAGACGATTTTATCTGTCTGCGGGGATCAGTTAGCCAGGAAGAGGCTTTGGTGGAAATGAGGTCCTGGGCATCCGACCTCCCTCGGCCTGGAGCTGAGACGCGACTGTTTCAGTGTGAGGAGCTCCGACCCACTGTTGCTGTGCACTGGGTCAGGGAGGGCAGCAGAAACCTCAAATAAAACTCGAGTCCGGCACCAGGACAGGAAGTAACAACGGTTTATTGATTGCATCGTGAGAAATGTAAATTAATTAAATTGTAAATGTAAATCTGAGCTGCTGACGTGCGGGAATAAATAAGCTGCTCCCGACTCGCTCACAGTCAGACACAATTAACTGACCGACGAAAGCGAGTGACCGGCTGAATAATCAGTCCCGTTTCTCACCGTCACTCTGCATCGGGGAACTGATGATTATAAAATCACACTTCAGGGCCGTGTCCCGGATCGCTGCAGATCCAGGGTCACTGCCGAGGGATTTGTCCATTTAACATCATTATATCGGCCAGGCTACCGAATGCACCGTCCTCAGCAAAGGGGGCAAATGATTCTCTCCTGGGATAATCCCACCCTGGGAAACCGGTGTCCCAGACTGAGCCCCGGCCCAAGGCTCTTCCTGTCTGGCTAATTCCCCGGGGTGTCACGTGGGCGGGGTCTCGTACACGCACATCCGGTGGAAACTGCAACACCAGACAACAGACGGAAACACGTCACTGCGGGACCGCTTCCGATGTCACAGATCGTGAGTCTGGAGCCCGTTCATTTAGAACCGTTGGGAATTAAACCTGGCATGCGGCCATTAAAGGTAACGGCGGGAATTAAAGGGGATGGTGGAGAATCGGCCAAAATATCCCCATCTCGCGGGTGAGTATGTTCATACATTCAGATGTTCACAGGTCCACTGTTAGTCCGGGTCTGGGTTCCTGTAGAGATCTCAGTTCCTTGTCCCCGGTCCAACTGAACCGATTCCCATACAGCCTGAAACAGATGGGAGAATAAAGATGAAATGAACAGATTACCTAACAGTGTCAGTAACAGGGGACTGTGGTTAATGTTTCAACAACACTCACAGTCAAATATCAGCAGAAAACCCGCAGATCCGCTGATATTTTATCACATGGAACATTAACACAAACACTCACCGGATCCGCTTCAGACTCGGGAGGGTGAGTATGAGGCGGCGGAGAGCGGGGACAGATCGGTCTGTGAGCAAGTTGTAACTCAGACTCAACTCCGTCAGTGATGGTTTTGTCCTGAGAGCGGAGGCGAGATCCTCGGTACCAGAATCTGTGAGACCGACATTGATCAGCCTGGAGATGAGAGAGAGTGAGGGTGAAGGACACAGAGAGACAGGAAACGGTACAAATCCCCAGTGTTTATCAGTAACACAATTATTGATCACATTAATGTTCAGTGTCAGACACCTAGGGACTGTAAACACTATCTCCCACAGTCTGGTACTTACCCCAGTTTCTGTATTTTACACTCCGGGTTCCTCAGAGCCGCAGACACCAGTTTCACTCCTGAATCTCCCAGTTTATTTTCATTCAGTCTAAACACAAACAGACAAATTGAGGAGCAAAGTGATTCAAACCGTGGGACTGAGGGAATTTCTCTCACTCGGATATCTCAGGAAACATTAAACCCTTTAGTAAATCACTGATCGGAGTTCCCATCACTGTCAATGTCCCTCACTGCCCAGCTCCAGCGTATTCACCGAATGTCAGTAATTTAGTCTGTCGGTGTGAGCCTGCAAGGTCCACATATTCTCTCATTCCCCGATGGTGAGAAAAGTGTTCCTGGGTCGGAAAGGGCAGGGATGAATTCGAACAGTGAGGCAGAATTGTGAATGGGGAAATGAAGGAGGAAGGAGAATGGTGAAGAGAGATGCCACAAGTGGAAGGGGGGATGGGGAAGAGAGATACCACACGTTGAACGTGGTTGGGAATGAAAGATCCCACAGGAGGAAGGGCGATGAGGAAGGTAGACCATGCAGGGGGACGGGTGCTGAGGAAGAGAGATCCAGTAGGATGAAGAGGGATGGCGAGGAGAGAACCCAAAGGAGGAAGGGGATGGGGAAGAGAGATCTCACAGGAGGAATGGATGCTGAAGTAGATCGCCTGAGAGCGGAAGGTTTGAAGTAGGGGACATGACTATTTGGCGTCGGGGTAGTGAGCACAGTCACACAGGTGGACAGACGGTGATTGTCACACACGGAGAAGGACAGGGGAGGACAATCTCACAATGGTATTTCTTTCCTTCTCACTGGGACAGTCTGCTGACGGTCTCTTGTCCCTCACCGGGAAGGGGGTGTGAATCTCTGACCCACCTGCTGCAGTCAGTGTTGGTCTGCGTGTCAGTAACAGTGAGAAGGAACATTGTCAGTGGACGTGTCACAGGCAGTGAGAAACACGGCCATTCCTGTGATTTACTACCATTAAACTAATGGGCGTTGTTCACTGATATGATGGTGTCTCCAACGTCCCTTCACAAGGAACCACAGAACCCTCTCGTCCTTGGGGAATTACTGACCGATCCCCTGGGCATTTGTCACAATTCTTCAGAATCTGGTTTACTGCAGATTTACCCAAATCCCTTTACATTGAAACAACACAATGGAACAGTTTCAAAGTTCAGAGTGAGAGATAAATCAAGTTACCTCAACTCCTGGCACTTGTGTAGCCCGGGTCCCAGCCGCTGGATTCCTTCACACAGAATGTGGCAGTTCCACAGGTCGAGCTGTTTTATTGTATCACAGAGTCCGATGACTTGAGACAGGACCGCGCAGTCAATCGGGGTCAGTGTCATTCCACTGAATGAAAGTGATTCCATTGATTCCAGTGCGGCGTGAGCCAGTCCACGATTCTGAGACTCAAACAGGTAGTGCAATGTGTTCAGGAGGCTCCTTTTACCAGTTTCACTTCCCGTGTTTCCACTCTGGCGTTTAACCTCCTCCTTCACCCAGTCAATCACTCGGTAGGTTGTTTGATGAGGAAATGGACCCAGAAACTCCTCCAGGCCCCAAGCTGTCATTGGGGAGGAGAGACCAGCGACAAAACGGAGAAATACCTCAAATCTCCCATCTGCCAATTTGTGAGCTTTAGTGAGGAGTTTAAGGATATCCCCGGGATGTGGATTCAAGAATTGTGCGACTGCAGCTACAAACTCTTGGATGGTGAGGTGTGGGAATGTGTACACCACGCTCCGAGAAGAATCCTCTCTCTCCAAAAGCTCCATCAGGAACCCGGACAGGAACTGGCAAGGCTGCAGATTGTAGTTGATCAAATCTCCAACTGTAAATATTAGCTTCTTCTCGAACACTCCTCTGAAGGCCATCTGACCAACCCTGAGTAACACATCACGGGGGTTCTCAAACTCACGGCCGTGGTTTTTCAGGATGTTGTAAATATAGTAGGTGTACAGTTGGGTGATGGTCTTGGGAAATCGCAGCGGGTCCCTGACTCTTTGTGTGAAGAAGGGACCCAGTGCCAGAGCGAGGATCCAGCAGTAGGAGGGGTTGTAGCTCATGGTGTACAGGATCTCGTTCTCCTTCACGTGTTTGAAAACAGCTTCTGCCACCGTCTGATCTTCAAAATGCCTGAAAAAATATTCCTTCCGTTCCTCACCAACAAATCCGAGGATTTCAGTCCAGACACTGATCTCAGCCTTTTCCAATAAATGTAACGCAGTGGGACGGGTGGTCACCAGCACTGAACACCCTGGGAGCAGCTTGCCCTGGATTAAACTGTACACAATGTCAGACACTTCACACCACCACTCGGGATCTGGGCATTGGTGCTTGGGTTCTGTATCTCTCCGAATGTCAGCAAAATCGATTCTGTGTTTGAATTCATCCAAACCATCGAATATAAATAGCAATCCCTCTGGGTTCTTCCAGACATCTCTCAGTAAATTCCCAAAGTAAGGATATTGATCCAGAATCAGTTCACTCAGGTTTATTCTGAAGTTAATGGAGTTTAAATCCCGGAATTTGAAACTGAAAACAAATTGGAACTGTTGGTATATTTTCCCGGTGGCCCACTCATAAACAATTTTTTGTACCATTGTTGTTTTCCCGATCCCCGGGACTCCGGCCACTGCTGCTGAACATCCCGAAGTTGATCGTGCGAAGAATCCTTTCATTTTATCCCGAAACCGATGTGAGTAATTGTTTTGAAACAGATGAGTAATCCGGATTTTCTCCAGCTCTCTGCGGAGATGTTTCTGTCTCCACTCCTCGTGGTCTTTGCCTCTTGCCAGCAGCTCGTGTTCCACCAGTCTCCGATCTCGAACTGTAGAAATGACCGTGAGCTCAGCGTATCGATCAACCAGCTGGAAAACCTTCACCTTCTCCCTCATCAGGATCGTGTTCACTCTCAGTGTTTCAGTTTGTGCCCGCAGAGTCTCCTTGTGTTTCTGTTGAACATCTTCCATGGGAACAGACAGTGGAGAAACTGTTAGATGCTTCAACTCAGAACACAGTATTTAAGCACACAAGAGTTAGCTCAGAGCTATTGTATTAATTGGATTCACCAATGAAATGGATGTTCGTGCAGTAAAGTAAATGCAATTAACAGACCCCTGACTGGACAGAGAGGCCTGGTCCAGATAAACACAAAGTCATCACATTTCCATATTAACTGTGCTGTGAAGGTCAGTATTTCCCTGGAAGTTTACTGACCCCCGACTGTCCCGTACCGGACAATCTCCCACTACTGTCACAGCTGTCATTTTTTCCTGTGGAAGAAACTTTTAATCCCCAGTGTTGATGTGGCGTATGGACATAGAGAAGAGGGTAGTGGGCATTCTGTCAAAGGAACAGGTCGGGGAATCACAGCTCCCCGTCCCCTCCACCGTCACAGATTCAAAATACAAACAAGTAGCTTTGCTGATCAGCACGTGCACAGCGTGTTCGAACCCTGCCAGGGCTGTGTGGGGTCTCACAGTGTGTCAGGACCCTGTCATGGAAGTGTGGGGTCTCACAGTGTGTCAGGACCCTGTCAGGGAAGTGTGGGGTCTCACACTGTGTCAGGACCCTGTCAGGGGAGTGTGGGGGTCTCACAGTGTGTCAGGACCCTGTCAGGGGAGTGTGGGGTCTTACAGTGTGTCAGGACCCTGTCAGGGAAGGGTGGGGTCTTACAGTGTGTCAGGACCCTGTCAGGGGAGTGTGGGGTCTCACAGCGTGTGAGGGCCCTGTCAGGGGTGTGTGGGGTCTCACAGTGTGTGAGGACGCTGTCAGGGGTGTGTGGGGTGGCACAGTGTGTCAGGACCCTGTCAGGGGTGTGTGGGGTCTCACAGTGTGTCAGGACCCTGTCAGGGGAGTGTGGGGTCTCACAGTGTGTCAGGACCCTGTCAGGGGAGTGTGGGGTCTCACAGTGTGTGAGGACCCTGTCAGGGGTGTGCGGGGTGCGGGGTATCATAATGTGTCTGGCCGTGCATCAGGAACCTGCGGGGAATATGTGGGGTCACACAGTGAATCAGGACACTCTCGGGGTGTGTGTATTCTCATAGCGTCAGCACCCTCTCAGGGATGTGTCGGGTCTGACAGTGTGTAAGGACCCTGTCTGGGCTGTGCGGAGTCTCACAGTGTGCTAGGACCCGGCCAGAGGTGTGTGGGGTCTCACTGTGCGCCAGGACCCTGTCAGTGGTCTGTGGAGTCTCACGGCGTGTCGGGATGCTGTCGGGGGTGAGTGTGGTCTCACAGTCTGCCAGGAACTGTCAGAGGTGTGTGTGGTATCACTGTGTATCAGGGCCCTAATAGGTGTGTGCGGTTTCTCGCAGTGTGTCGGGAACCTGTCAGGGGTGTGCTGGGTTTCACAGTGTATCAACACCCTAAAGGGGGTGCGTGGGGTCTCACAATGTGTCAGGAAGCTGCCAAGGGCTGTGTGGGGTATCACAGGTTGTCGGGACACTATCCTGGGTATTTGGTGTCTCACAATGTGTCAGGACCCTGTTAAGGAGCGTGCGGGCTTTTCAATCAACGTATTCGAGTGAACAACAACACACACAAAATGCTGGTGGTACACAGCAGGCCAGGCAGCATCTACAGAGAGAAGCGCTGTCGACGTTTCGGGTCGAGACCCTTCGTCAGGACTAACCGAACGAAAAGATAGGAAGAGGTTTGAAAGTAGTGGGGGGAGGGAGAATTGCGAAATGATAGAAGACCGGAGAGGATGGAATGAAGCTGAGAGTTGGAAAGGTGATTGGTGAAAGTGATACAGAGCTGGAGAAGGGAAAGCTTAGGAAAACATTGATTGTTGAAATATTTACTTTTGAGAATGTGATAGTGGTAGAAATAATGTTCTTCAACAATCAGGAAGAGAATCGTATTCAAAAATCGATGTGGGAATTTCACTACCGTGACTGGTCCCTCGGGAAACAGCATGAAGAACAGTGAAGAACGAGTTTGCAGTCAATTTGTCCTTAGTGCAGGGAAACAGAAGGGTTTTAATGTCTGAATGTGGACTGGAAAAACCTTAAAAGAGGTGACAGAAACGTGAGCAATTTGAGAACTTTCACTGTTGCCATTTGAGATTTCTTTTAGAATTTATTTTTGGAAATGAGGCAGGCTGAAAGAGTGTTGTGGCCGAGAATCGTTACGTTTCTATTCAAGGGCTTCGAGTAATCAGTTAAGACACATGGGCAACCGTAAGATTAATAATTTTTACGATATCTGTTTTTCCTTTGCGCTGTCCTCTGTTAAATGTGCAGTTGAGTGATCCAACTCAGTATGCGATTATGAAGCCTTACAATCGCTTGAACCCATGCATTGGCCCGGGCTCCATTTTTACCGACACAATGTGCTTACGGATGAAGTGAGTTTCTTATCCAGACAGTCACAATTTAATTAATTGAAATATTATTTATGTATATTTTAAGTCCTTTGCACCTTCCTTGCCGCGATCCCAGAACCCACGGTTTTTCTGTCCTAATTCCCATCTCTCACCCTTCCAGAGTGTCCATCACACAACACATCAATTTCAGCTTCTGAGGACTGAGCTGAGGATTTTGTCCCCATCACGCCCTCACTGACACTCTCTCCTGATGGTATTCCCAGGAATTTTGAGTCGGAATTTAAAGTGGATAATTTAGCAGTGTTTGCAGTAAAGGGGTGCAGATGTGAATATAATTGGTAACATCTGCTGTTTTGGGGTTCAACAGACTAGTTGGGGTGTTACCTGCTTTTGTCATTAAATTATCATTTTTATTCTGTGACGAGAACTTCAATGGGCTTCCAGTTCTAAAAATTATGACCTGAAGGATCTGAGGGAATTTAGAAAAGTGATTTAGGATGAAGGCTGTACCCGGGTCTAGGTTGTTGTCGGGAAATTATTGCACCTTTATGAGTAAGAAATTTCCCACAATTTCGCTCCTTAGCTTGCCATTTTCTCCATTCTGACCGCGGTGGAGGGATCTGTTGGTGCAGGTCCCAATGATTCCTTTCAGCAAACTCACCAATTCTCTGCGTGGTTCCTCATGCTGTCCTGTGAAATCTATCCCTCCAGCAAACATTTTTCCCTGTGTCTCACTGTGCGCTGTGTCACGGTGGAACATTTACCTGATCCAATCCCCCTGGCTCAACAACGGCATGGCCCTACACAACATCAACCTTCGGTGGAAACAGCGGTTTCTTCACTCACCTTTCAGTTCCCTGGGAATCTCCGGTACGGGTCGATGGACCGGAACACAACCTGTTCAGATTTAAACAATTTGACACGTTTCAATTCCTCAAATTATAAGTATGTAATGTTTGAATCCAAAATTAAATTAATCTCTGATACTCTCTCACCATGTTCCTGTATTTCCTTTAGTATCTTGTCCAGCTTTGGGACACCAATCCGCATTTTCACAAAGGTTTCCCACATCACCCTCCGGGCGCGGCAGCCTTTCTCCATCACCAGGCTCAGGAGGAGTTTAGAACTGTCCGCCCGCTCTCCCTTATCAGCGAGATCAGAGATTTTCTGTGAAGTGTAACAGTGAACATGTTGGGGACTGACAGATTCACACAGAGAATGAGAAGTAAATGATGTGCTCCGTAACGGGATCACACTGAGCAGTCACCCGGACGGGTGCTGATCCTGTCTGGACATGGACTGTACATTCTGAGTGCAGAGCACACGGAGGGACATTCACCGTGAACCTGGTCCACCAGTCAATGAGATCCTGGCTGGTCTGTGACCGCTTCATTGACGTGGCTCGAAATCCATAAATAATTCCTCACCGGATTTGCCGGTCTAAAACAGAAATCGGAAAATAACGATGACAGATGAAGAAAGAAGTCAGGAGGGTTTTTATAACAGAGTGAGCTGTCTCGGAGAAGTTGCAGAAAGGATGATGTGATTCATCTCCTCAGTCCGCCAGTGTCCAACATGACAGCGGATTACCGGCTGACACCTGATGCCTTTCCTTTGCCTTTTCCAGTGGAGGTTCCTTCAGTGATTACACATTACAACATGGCAGTATTCCCCAATCGACACTATTTGCAATTACAGATTGTAACACAATCATCTCCACCCAGAACAGAACACACTCGAGTTCATGCGGCATCCAGTAATAATGCCCCGGCTCTCACTGACATCCTGCCGTCACGCTGCGCGGTCTTCCCAAACCGAAACCTCCCGTCATATTTCCACTTAATACTGTAAACCCACACAACTGTTACCTTCACAACTCACTCTGAACATTGCGCAGCCACCCACCAGTCCACGGGGTCTTTACACCCCTTTCTGTCACTAGTTCAGAGTCGCATTTTCTGATTTTCTGCACAGTATTTATTTCCCAGTTGTTCTTTTATCGAACTTAATATCCGATGAGTGAGAGTTATGACACCCATCAGTCCGGTGATGTGTGAAAATTCAAACCCATTCTCCCTCCCACTCACCCGATGATCCTCTCCGCTGAACTGATTCTCGGCCGTTAACGCCAGGCTCACTCCGTGCACCCCTCCTTCCATCGCCTGCTCCAGCCTGTCCCGGTAGAAGTTCGTCAACTGCAGGAGCTGGAAATCGTCCCAGCTTGCCAGGAGCTCGGTGATCACTGAGCTCGGACCTGTGAAGGAAAATAGTGAAAATGAAATAAATTACTGACCTATATTGGGCAGTAGCTTTCTCTCTGGAATCTAAAGATCACAAAACACAGACCGAAATATATATATATATATATATATATATATATATATATAACATGTAACAATCACAGCACGGAAACAGGCCATCTCGGCCCTCCTAGTCCGTGCCGAACTCTTAATCCCACCTAGTCCCACCTACCCGCATTCAGCCCATAACCCTCCATTCCTTTCCTGTCCATATACTTATCCAATTTTACCTTAAATGGCACAACTGAACTGGCCTCTTCTACTCCTACAGGAAGCTCATTCCACACAGCTATCACTCTTTGAGTAAAGAAATACCCCCTCGTGTTTTCCTTAAACTTCTGCCCCCTAACTGTCAAATCATGTCCTCTCGTTTGAATCTCCCCTACTCTCAATGGAAACAGCCTATTCACATCAACTCTATCTATCCCTCTCAAAATTTTAAATTCCTCGATCAAATCCCCCCTCAACCTTCTACGCTCCAATGAATAGAGACCTAGAGACCTAACTTGTTCAACCTTTCTCTGTAACTTAAGTGCTGAAACCCAGGTAACATCCTAGTAAATCGTCTCTGCACTCTCTCTAATTTATTGATATCAAATATATATAGGAGGGAGGGGGGTTGGAGTTCAGTGGGAAGGAACGGGCTTGGACTGAGCGTTGGAAGCGCCGGGAGTGTAAGAAGGGGTATACCTCCAGCTGTTGAACGCTGCTCTTTCTTGTCCCCGGGAATATAGCTCTCTGTTTTGGAAGGACTCTGCTTATTCCTGTGAATATAGTAACCATCACCATCACTCTCCTGGTACTGCCCATCACCACCGCTTTGCTCTGGGTTACTGTCTGCCTGCCTGGTCAACCCCTTCCGATGCAAATCTCTGGGATTTCTCACAAAATGCTGCAGGTACTCAGCAGGTCAGGCAGCATCTATGGAGGAGAATAAACTATCAACGTTTCAGGACAAGGCCCTTCATCGAACTGGAAATGAGGGGACATAAATTCTAGATATTGCTACATTACTTTCTCTTCCCTGTGGTCCTGATCCAAAACCTCAAATGTATATTCCCCTCCATGGATGCTGCCTGACCTGCTGAGTTCTGTCAATATTTTGTGTGTCTCTGTGTTGCCCAAAACTTTCAGCATCTGCAGAATGTCTTGTCTTCTGGAGTAACTCACTATTTTAATGTGCATCACAATCTGTTAGAGGAGCAGGAGCAGACGGTAACTGTACTCCTTTCACGAGTGACTGTGCTTCCCCCAGAGAAGTTAACTCTCTCTCTCATCTCTCTGCTCAGTTTTCACAAATATTTTGTGAATTGCCGATTTTGAATTAAACCCAGATGCAGAATCAGCAGAGTGTTTATAAATTAAAATAATTCGCATACATACCCGTGTCGTTTCCCGATGTTGACGTCACTGGAACTCCTTCATAACTCGTACCTTGACCCATTTTGATGTCAGATGTGATCAGTTTTTGCTGCCCAGTACCAAAACAAATAACAGGAGAGTCAAACATTAATTGGCGTTTAAAGGAGAGCACTGTTTTGTTTTTAAACGGAGACAAATATTTCCAAACATCTTGGGCCGATCCACTGAAGCCTTGACATGGCCGGATCCACCTGCGCCCATCCACCCACAATCACACAATGTCCATTTCCGCTCTCCATGCATTGTACACTGGGCCAGGATTCTCCAGGGTATCTACTCTCTGTATCCACTGAAGCCTTGACATGGCCTGATCCACCTGCGTCCATCCACCCACAGTCAGACAATGTCCATTTCCGATCTCTCCATGCATTGTACACTGGGCCAGGATTCTCCAGGGTATCTACTCTCTGTATCCACTGAAGCCTTGACATGGCCTGATCCACCTGCGTCCGTCCACCCACAGTCTTCATACCTATTGCTTTCAACACATTTCAACCAACCCAACTGACGGCATGATGCCCTGTCCACAGCCTATCCTTGCAGTCTCTCTGAACATTGCACCTACCTTTATATCAACTGCTCCATAATCTGCCCAAACACTCTGGTTCCCATTCCGCAACGACTGAGTTTAAACCGACTGCGGCAATTCCTGCAGATCTGACTGCAGGGACGTTCGTTCATCTCAAGTACAGATATAACCCGTGCCTTTGGTACAGGTTCAAATGGGACCATAGCAAAACCTATTTCTGCTTTATCATAGATTCATAGGTTCTTACAATTTATTACTAGAAAAGTACTTGATGACGACAAAGTACGTAAATGCAAATTATCGGTTGCTTTTTTCTAGTTAGGACTGAGTGAAATGTGGTGCTGGGACTTTTGGCAACATATGCGTTTGTTCTTAGCAGAGGCTTTCACAAAGATGTAATGGATGGCAAGTATATCATTGCATCTTGCAACAGCCAGAGGACTCAATGAAGTGATGCTGTCGTTGACGGTAATATCACATTTCTGCAATCACTGCAGCAGAAAGCAATTGCTTCGTCTTGCAAAGTGAGGAACATATCAACGCATTTTGAGATGAATATGTCGTAACACAGGCAAGCATGGAAACATTCAAACTGTCCTAAAGCTTCTTTAGAAAATGCAAGAATTTGAAATGAGCAAACACTGAGGGAACATTAACAAATCTGGAGTGATTGCAACTGGCTCTCACAGAGCATAACTGGTAATTCGGGGCACATTCAGCCTCAGTCCAACTATTTCATACCTTCCTTTGTACAGAAATGTAATGTTTAAATGACCAGAGTTAGAGTAAATGAGACTCACCAAACTTTCTCCTTGCTGTGTCAATGGAAACTCTGAATCAGCAGGGTTCTCTCTCCTCGGGCTGGATCATTTGTTGCTATCCCCTCGTCTTCAGCTGTGGTTTGTTTCCAATTGTGGGCTTTTCTTCCAATTAATCACTCACCGCAGGTCGAACTTTAACCAGAGAGATAATGAAGCACGTTAAAAATACAAAGGAGAACAAAACATGTCTGCACAATGTTAGTTACAAAAGTACTGAAATTTAAATGTCGGAGACAAATGTAATGATCTCAGTGAGCAAATCTTTAATTGTCCTTCACGCGTCACCAAACCTGATAAGGGATACGAAGATGTCATCACTCACTAATGGTGAGATGTAAGACAGAGGAGTTGAATTAGGTAATTTTGTCCATATAGTCTGCTCCAGAATTCAGCCTTGGCTGATTTATTCCAACGCCGTATTCCTGCCTTGTGCTATAACACGCAACATACTTAGCAATCAAGAAGATGAACATACCCAACGACAGTCTCCATCACCCTCTGTGGCAACGTAATTCCACAGACCAATCAACACCCGTCTGAGCTAATTTCCCCCATCTTAGTTTTAGAGTGGAGCTTCTTTCATCTGAGGCTCCATTCTCAGATCCCAGAGTCTCCATCTAAAAGAGACATCATCCCGATATAACATCCAGGTTTTTGCGTATTCAGAAGTTTTAAATAGCACGACATAGTTCAACATAACATTATGGGCCGAAGGCCCTTTTCCTGTGATGCATTTTTCTGTCCTCTGTCCATCATCTTGAGTTTCTGTTTGACTCCCATTGGCTGAGTCAAGGGACAGTGAGGGGGGATTTCCAAACCCGGATTGAACACTGAACTTCAGATCTATTTCAACGGCTCAAACTCGGAACAGCCTAACTTATCACCGACTCTCTCTGTGCGGTCTGGAATGGGAACTTATTATCTGCTTTGCTTCTAAAGGAACTCCAGAACCAAGCGTCTGTGAGAACATAAATACTCGTTCAACATCCCATAAACTCGGGTACTTTGACCTTCTGGCGAATTTTATCTGAAATAAAACGTGTGTGGTATTCCAGGTCCCAACCTCACAGTATCACAACTCACAATAAGAGCATCGCAGATCTTCGCCATGCCTCACAATGGGTGATGTAATCCGTTTCATTGCGGAAGGAGTTCCATCCAGTACCATCTGTAGGAGCACTAACCTGGCTCAAAGCCCTAACACTATAAGTTCCATATCCCTGAAGTGGCCTTCCCAGGATTATAAACCAAGCCTCAACGTTTCCGGGTATCTTTGCCGCCAGTAATATGCGACCGTGTCTCAGCTATTATCAATTCAAATACTAACACTCCCACATCGACCAGAAAACAACTGGAAACAGATGATTCTTTGTCTGGACTGGGATCGCGCTGAAACAGGAGCCTTGTGTCACAAAGTGGGCGCGGATGAAATTCAATTTGTCTGTATAGTTTAAATGCGCATATTCGGCTATTGTGTTATTGTTGAGTGAGATACAGGGCAGGTCAATAAGCGGGCACATTACGTGTAGTATAACAGGAACAAAACTATTTTGATAAAAAACTGAAATTATATCACTGAAATCTCAGTACAACAGATATTCTTTTTAAATTGGTCCACAAATTCTGACTCATTTCCTGATGTTTGTGACATCCTGAACAGAATTGTTCAAATAAAATCCAGACTTTCATAATATATCTCTTCATTCCAGCTCCTCCAGAATAAATTCTCAAAGCATTCTCTCGTTTACATAATCGCTCTTCAGGCCATTGTCTCTCCGGTGAGCGACAGGACCACGGAGCGATAAAAATCATCAATACTCCTTGCAGCACTGGCGGGTTGTTACCCTGGTAACGGAGGAAATGGATCACCGAAAGTAGCCGAAAAAGGAAACAAGAAACTCAATGTGACAGTTTCTGAGTTTTAGTATGAGCAAAATGAACACTGAACGCGCAACCATTTTGTAATGGCGATACTAAGATTATAGTGGATGTATTTACCCTATCGGGGTGCATTCGGTAACTCTCATGGTAGTTTCACTTCTGCAGAACTATCACTATCAGCGGTACTGACGCAGGTCCAGAATAAAAACACAATTTTAGGTACGACCTGTCTGCAACAAATATCGATTACATGTCCAACGATCAAATTATAGAGCCCTTGGATCACAGACACAGGACTGTTAGCCCATCCAGTCCGTGTCATGTTCGGTGTGGTCCCATCCCCCTGCACACAGACCATAGCTCTTTCTACCTTCCTCTTCAATGTACCAACCCAAACTTCTCCCAAATACTATAATTAAACCTTCATCTCTCACTTCTGTTGGGAGCTGTTTCACCATTCGCACCGCCCTCAGAGTGAAGCAGTTCCCCCTCAGATTCCCTTCAATATTTCACTTTTTGCCCTAAGTCCATGGCCTTATCCAATCTCTGCGGCAAATCATACACATACATTTACCTTACTTATATCATAATAATTTTATACACCTCCAGCAGCGTTTCCGACACTGGAGTTCACAGACCCCTGGGTTAATAGTCGTGGTCCATGGCAAAAAGAAAAAGGTTGGAGACCTCTGCTAGAACCTCCCCTCGTTCTCCTGTGCTCCAGGAACTCAAGTTCAACCTTGTTCAGCCCCTCCCTAAAGCTCATTTCCTGAACTACCAGCAACATCCGTGTATTTTCCCCGGCACTCTTACTCCAAGTAGCTGGCCAAAACTGCACACAATTCTGCAAATCTGGATTCTCAGTTTCTTTGACAGCTTTAACATTAATCTTCTAGCTTCTCCTTGCAATACGCTGACTTATTAAGGCCAATATGCCCAAAACTCTCTTTAAGACAGTATCTAACTCTGTTGCCACTTTCAAGAATTCATGGTTCTGCATTCCAATTTCACGTGTCCTGTCACACAACGCTGACCACTGACAGTCACTGTGTAAGTCACATCCTGGTTTGCCCTGCCAAAGTGCAACACCCACACTTACCTGCATGAAATCCCATCTAATAGTTTTGAACTCAATTTCCCAGTTTCAGCAACTCTGTTTCCCAAGAGACTTAAATAATTCCAAGGCAATGTAATAAAAAGCTACAAATGAAATAAACATTCAACAGATAAACAACATCTATGGAGAGAGGAACAAAGCTTATATTTTCAGGTCTAACACCTGGTGTTGGAATGGCTTTCAACAATTTCTGGTTTGACGTTTTCAACATCTTAAGCTTTTCTTCAGTTTCCGTCTGCTCACAGAGAGGCGACAGTGAGTGGGAATTTCCAAACACGGTGAGCATACTGAATCAGGGGTTGATAACCAATGATGCCAAAACTGAACAGCGCATTCTGTGCATTGAGATTATCTCTCAGGTAGGTGCGCCATTTGGCCTTGGGCTGCACAATCCTGAGGAACGAACCTTGGCATGTTTGGCTGAACATTGAGGGCGTTACAGATTACACAGGGAAAGCATCGTGTTGGTTGTACCAGAGACGCCTCCCTCCCTGGTGCTCTAAACAGTGTTTGAGGCTTTAACACAAGCTGGTCACAAACGCAATGCCCCTCGCAGGTGAGCTGCCACTGTCTGTAACAGCTGATGCAATAAAGACTCTACAGAGATGCCGGGCCAGAAAGTATCCAGGGTTAGTACTTAGACAGCCCACTGATAGGTTCACGGCCATAATCAACACTTGACTAATTCAAGCTGCTGTTCCCAAGTGCCGCAAATTAGCCACCATCCTCCCTGTACCAACCAACTCTACACCTTCACATATCAAAGTCTCCAATCCTTGCTTACTGTGTACTCACCAATATGCTTACCGACCGAATCACTCTACAGCTGAAGCCATAGCAGTTGTCATTCACCTTGTCCTGACACGCCTGGAAAACAAAGACTGTCAGAATGTTGTTTCCGGATTTCATTTTTCTATTCGACGCTATTGTCCCACAGACCTCTGAGAACAAATTTCTACTCCTTCCTCTAAGCAAATCATTGTGCAAATGGGTGTTGGACTTCCTAGACCAACGACCTCAGTCAGGATGCGCAACCACTCTTCCCTCTCCATCATCCTCGACACCGGTGACCCCCAGGAGTGTGTGCCGAGCCAATTGCTGTACACTGCTCACTGATGACTGCACGAACACACCCAAGTCAGCACATTGTCAAGCTGGCTGATGTCACGACCGTGGTGGGACCCAACACTAATATCAGTGAGATGGCGTACGGAGAGAAGATGGTCTGGTGCCAGGCAAATAACGTCTTCCCTAATGTCAGAAAGACAAAGAGAATGGTTGTTGACATCAGGAGAACTTTCTACACTCACACGGGTCTTCACGTCGGCGCTGCCACCGTGGAAACTGGAAGTAGTTTCAAACCCCTGGGCATGCACTTGTTACAAAACCTTCCATGGTCACAAAACGCATTTCACACACTCAGGAAAGCTCAGCAACGCCACAGGAATTACTCTACGGAGACTTAAGACAGCTGGAGTGTGTTCAAACTCTATATTCTGTCGTCCTTCTCATACGTACGACAGAGAACATCCGAACATCCTGCATCACTGCGTCGTACGGGAACTGCACCGCGGCGGGCACGAATGTTGTACAGTGGGTATTCAAACTGCCCAACGCATAATTGTCAGCAGCCTACCCGCCATCAAGGATATACGTATATATATAGGTTCCGGAAACTGGCCAGTAATGTCATAAACATCCTCACCTACCGGGACTGTCCCATTACCATCGGGGCGGAGACAACGTAGCAGTAGCAACGTAGCAGTAGACAACGTAGCAACCAGACTCAAAAACAGTTTCTCCCCAGCAGTAATTCTGATCAACATAACTCACTCCTCCACACCCCCATCACCACGAGTTTACCATTTCCTTTCAGTCACAATACGTCCAGACCCTCGTGTGCCTAACATCACTCCATGGACATGCAGTCAATGTCTGCCACCGTATGTCCAGACACCCCTGTGCCTAAAGTCACTTTATGGACATATAGTCAATTTCAGTTTATACTCTATCGCATGCAGTGTGTGTGTGTGTGTGTGTGTGTGTGTGTGTGTGTGTGTGTGTGTGTGTGTGTGTGTGTGTGTGTGTGCGTGTGTGTGCGTGTGTGTGTGTGTGTGTGTGTGTGTGTGTGTGTGTGTGTGTGTCTGTGTGTCTGTGTGTCTGTGTGTCTGTGTGTGTTTATTACTTTGGTCTTTAACTTTCTGTGTTTTTTTTTCCTGCATCAGATTCAGATTAGCAATTATTTTGCACTCTTTTACACCGGTGCTCTGGAATGACCTTAAGCAACCCTGAATCACGAATCCTGTGGCAAATAGAATGACGGCCCATATTATTGATGCTATCTCTAGATGTTATAAACTCCTGAAATGTCACCGTCAATCTCCTGTGTTCCATGGAATGAAAGTCCAGCTCGGCCAAGCTCTCCCTACGAATCGGCCCACTAGTCCAGACAACATCTTCCACAATCTCTTCCACACCTCTCCAGCTTGGTATTGTACATCCTACAATAGGGTGAACAAATAATACTCGCTGTTGACTCACCAACAATTTATGTAAGCTCAATTTAATGGCCATCATCCAAATCCCTATGCCCTAACTGATGGCCAGCATGACTGAAGCATTCATTTCCACCCTCTATACTTGCCCGTAAACTTTCAGTACACTTGTCCTCCCAGGTCGCTCTGTTCCGCAACACTCTCTGCCCTCCCATTCAATATACCAGTCCCACCGTGGTTTAAATGTCCAAATGCACAATCTCTCACTTCTCCAACTTGAAAACCATTTTCCATTTCTCAGCCCATCTCCATAACTGACAAAGATCCCAATGAAATTCAGTGTAGCCTGTTACACTATCAACTCGTCTACCGAATTTAGCATCAAGATTGATAACCGCGCCACGTGCATTCATATACAAATTAATGGCATGAATAACAAATTACAGAGGTCTCAAAGATAACACACACATAACATTTGTCACAAGCCTCCATTCCCAAAATCTATTTTCAATCATCAACCTCTGCTTCCTGTCATCGAGCCCGGTGTGAATACACCTCGCAAGCTCCCCGCGAATCCCACGTGAATTAACATTCCAGATCAGCTGCCAGGCAGGATATTGTTAAAGGCTTTACCAAAATCTAGATAACCAACAACATTGCCAAACTTCCTTTATCCCTCAAGTTACCACTTTCAAAATGTCCAGAATAATTGACAGATATGACGCCCAACTGGGTGGTGTAGTCGGTGATCTGCAATAACCAATGTCCAAATGCCCGATATTTCAGCTTTACTGCAGACTGAGGAATTTCCAATCGCAGCTGCAGCATTCCCAACGACGGAAGACCGTATACTGCCAGTTTCATATTCTCCGGACTACATACCAATATATAACCCACACGTAGGCACCTCTGGGAGGCTTTGGTGTTTACAGAATTAGCTACCTGGACTGAGGACCGTATACTGCCAGTTCAGTATTCTCATAGACACCAACCCAATATTATAAGCCAAACACAGACTCTTCTAGGACGTTTTGGCATTGACGATTTGCCATTATTTTCCTGCCATTTCCTATTCACAGACTGAGGAACAGGAGCCTAATGACCCTCTGCCTTGGCCGGTGCTCAAGGCTGGGTCACCGGTCTGCAGTTACGCTTCAGCTTGTCTCAGCAGCTAAACTGAGCACATTTGATCATTAACTTATTGTTGTATACGATCTTGTCCTGCACAGTTTGCTGAGATGCTTCTCGCAGTGCAACAGGAACAAAACGGAGAACGATGAAGTAGAGAATGCCGTGAACTGAGTCCATCCGGCTACATCTGTGAAAGGAGAAATGGTGGAAGACGCAGTTTCAGAACTGAGGCTTCCAAAGATGCCAGCGATCTGCTGCGCGCTTCAGTTTTCTCCTTCTTACTATACATTTCCTACAAATGCAGACATTTTTACTGTCTATTTTAATGCATAGATATCAATTGATTACAAAATGCCTGGGATTCCCCAAACTGTTCAACAGATTTGTGTAAATCCAATCCCCACACCCTCCAATGTGTTAGTTCGCAGTTTATGTAATACAGTCAGTGCTCACAGCATCCGTCCCCTCCACTATCATTCTGCTGCATTTGCGCTCGACACTGAGAATCAGTGAGCACAGAGCGGTAAAATGTGCAATAAGTCTTGCAGCTCTGACGGGCCGTTACCCTGGAAACGAAGGAAGTGGCTCACCAAAAATTACAGAGAAAGGAAATAACAACCTCAATCTGAAACGCTGTGAGTTTGATTGTGATGAAGTTTAACACTGCAGCTATTTTGTAACGTGTAAACTGGAATTGTAATGGCTGTTTGTCCACGTCCCATGTTGTACTCAATTGTACCTTGGCAATTCTAGCTAACAAAGGGTGGGGGGGGGGGGACAGGAAATGCAAAAAAAAAAAAGAAAGAAAATCAAACAAAAATGATCCTGGAAAAGTTAATGATGTAAAAGGTGAAAGACAAAGTTCACAATGACGACACGGGTCAGAAGAAAGATTGCTGATACTTATCATTGAGCTGGTGGGATACAGGCCGGACGGAGGGGAACAAGATTGCAGGGAGTGAGTAACTTAACGTAACGAGTTGGAGAAGAGATCTAGGTCAATCAGTGATGGTTCTCCAGCAATACACAGAAATACCTACTACTAGGTAACAGATTCCCAAATAACAAAGCTAGAACAAACAATAAGAATTTCAGCAGATGCCCTTTGCCTGCGACCAAACTTTATCAACGCATCCTGGAATGTATCCCAACTGGACACTTCACACCTTGATACAGCTACTGCTCTGCCTATGACTGCAAGAACCCGCAGACGACTGTGGACTCAGCTGGGCACAACATAGAAACAAGCCGCCCCTTCATGGACTGTGGATATTTCCCGCTGCCCCAGCAAAACAGGCAACGTAATCAAAGTTTTCCGCAAATCTAGACATTCTCACCTCTCCCCACCCATCTGGGCGATGATTATGAAAAACAAAAACACAAATATATGGCTAGGCTCAAGAATGACCTCCATTTTGCTGTTATATCAATTTGAATGTCCCCAGCTTGATAAGACACAGCTTAATAAGATGGACGCTCGACCTCACTTTCTAACTGCACGCGACCTTGCACCACATGTCTACCTGCATCGCACTTTCTCTGTAACCATCATCCTTTTTTGCCTTTTGTTATTGTTTTATTACCTTTTAATCACTTCAATGTTTTGATTTCCATGGTTGGTACGCAAGAACAGTTGTTCACTATTCCTCGGTACATGACAATAATAAGCGATTCCCCATTTTAATTGTGTGCAAGTATCAGACAGAATGAGCTTCTGTTCTGGAAAATCTGGAGAGAGATCTCACTAAAGACTGCACACTCCTGAGGAGCCCACATACATGGAATACGCTTACAGGGGTACCCGGAAACATTGGCTGTACTTCGGCAAGTCGTAACAGGGGAACGGAATCAAGAACAAAATCCCAGCACATCACTGATCTGGATGTCACTACTGGTCTCAACGGGCGGAAGATAAAACTTATACGTGGGGTAATGTTTCGAACGTGGTGTTACTGCCATTAGCCTTCTCTGTCTGCAACGACAGAAAGGGCCGAATGGCCGCTTCCCGAGTACTGGAACTATGTAAAACAATTGTCGACCTCGGTCATCGCTCCAGTTGAAATTTCAATCCACTACCGGGCGGAGTGATGGACGTAAAGATCCAGGAATACAACTCCACAGATGGAAGTAGTTCCGGCATCCATCCTCATCACGCTCCTAGGACTACAGCAACAGGGGCTGAGCGGAGGCTCATCTCAGGCAGCTCGGTGTTAAGGTCCCACAACACGGGTGGACTCCGGCAAGTTTCGGTCAGCAACCCGGATCGAAACCGCCAGTTCGGGTGAGTAAACAGGACACCCTGCCCATTGTCTGACTTCCCCGCTCGGGACCGGCCTCAATACTTACTAATGGGAGCTTTCCTCGCAGACAGCAAATCATCCCCCGCTCCCCGCCGACGATCCGCATCAACACTGAACGTAAAGGAAACCACCAACTATCGACGCTGAGCATGCGCAGTATGAGCTCCGCGACATCGGAGCTTTGGTGGGCGGAGGGGGGATGGGCTGCAGCGTAAACAAACTTGCAGATGTTGCAGCTCCGCTGTAAACGGTATCGGTGAGTCTGTCCTGTCAATACGTATTAGAATCAGGTTCAATATCACCGGCATGTGTCATGAAAAAAAATTGTTGCCTTTACGGCAGAAGTGCGAAGTAATACATAATAACAGAGAAAAACTGTGACCTACAATAAGTAGATGTCTGTGCGTGTGTGTGTGCGCGCACGCACTAAATGACTATTGCTAAAATAAAAATGAAAAATGCAACTAATAAACCGATTCCACATTTCAACTGTGTGGAAATAGTAGACAAACTGGGTTGCTGATTTGAAACATCTGGAAGAAGGCAAATGAAGTGTGCATTTTTTCAGAAGCAGAGATGAATGGAAGAGGTTCAATTCTCCATTAAGTAGGGCCATACATCGGGAAACAGTGGCTGCCCTTCGGCAGGTCGTAACTGTGGAATGGTGTGAAAAAACAATGGCCACACACAATGGGAGTTCGTGGCTGATCTGGACGCCACCATCTTGTCTGAATGGTCGAAGGATGAAAGATGGGTCTAGTTCCGGCATCACCGTCATTCCATCCAACCCATCAGGACTGGAACAATAGGGACTGAGTGGAGGCTCATTTCAGACGGTTCGCTGTGAAGGTCGCACAAACCGGGCCGCCGCTGACAAGTTCTGCTCCAGAAAGCGGGGCTAGGCTGCCAATTCGGAGAAGTTAATATGACTGACTGCTGAACATCAGGCCTCCCCTCTTGGGACTGGCCTCAAAACTCACCGATGTGAACGTGATGTCTTCACCGTGCAGTCAGCGATCCCTCCCTCGGCTCAGTCAAGCAGACCGGTCGGCAGGGCTTGGGAAACAAACCCGTAATTGCTTCAGATATGTGGTAATATCTGATCACGTGACCGATGGGCGCGTCTCCCCTGACAATTTCAGAATCTGGTTTACTATCACCGGCAAATGTCGTAGAACGTGTTGTCTTTACAGCAGCATTGCAATGTAACTCATCATACACGAAAAAAAAAGTGATTTTATATATGTATATATATATAACGTGGCTTGGGCTCCCCGATCAAAATTTAAGTTGCTGTGAATAGATAAGTAAGTAGAAGATGAACTGATCTCCAAAAGTCATAAAGTTAAAGATGAAACATTCTTTTCAACTTTTTACGTAAGATTAGCGCATTACTTTTGATTTCTACCATTTTGGAGTGGAAAAAAAGGAAAGGAACATCATGCAAAGTTTGGGCACCCTAAGACATTTGAGTTTTCAGATAACTTTTACCATGGTCTCAGGCCTTAATTAACTTTTTAGGGCTATGTCTTGTACACAATCATTGTTAGGAAAGGCCAGGTGATGCAAATTTCAACATTTTATAAATACCCTGACTCCTCAAACCTGTTCCAACAATCAGAGCCATGGGCTCCTCTAAGCAGCTGCCTAGCACTCTGAAAATTAAAATACTTGATGCCCACAAAGCAGGATAAAGCTATAAGAAGACTGCAAAACGTTTTCAGGTAGCTATTTTTTCGATTCGTAATGTAATTCAGACATGGCAGTTCACAGAAACGGTAAAAGTCTGGAAGATCAAGAAAACTTTCCGAGGGAACTGCACGTAGGATTGTTTGAAAGGCAAATGAAAACCCCCGTTTGACTGCTAAAGACCTTCAGGAAGACTTAGCAGACACTGGAGTGGCGCTGCACTGTTCCACTGTGAAGCGACTCCTGCAGAAATATGACCTTCATGAAAGAGTCAACAGAAGTAAACCTTTCCTGCGTCCTCAGCACAAATTTCGGAAATTTGCAAAGGAGCATCGAAACAAGCTTGATGCATTTTTGAAACAAGTCCTGTGGATGAAGTTAAAATAGAACTTTTTGGTCGCAATGAGCAGAGGTATGTTTGGAGACAAAAGGGTGCAGAATTTCATGAAAAGAACACCTCTCCAATTGTCAAGCACCGGGGTGGATAGTTCATACTTTGGGTTTGTGTTGCCGCCGGTGGCACTGGGAACATTTCACTGGTAGAGGGAAGAAGGAATTCAACTAAATACCAGCAAATTCTGGAAGCAAACATCACACCGTCTGTAAAAAAGCTGAAGATGAACAGAGAATGGCTTCTACAGCAGGACAATGATCCTAAGCACAACTCAAAATTCACAACGTACTACCTCAGGAGCAGCAAGCTGAAGGTTTTGGCATGCTCCTCGCAGTCCGTCGGCCTAAATATCATCGTAAGTTTGTGGATAGACCTCAAAAGAGCAGTGCATGCAAGACGGCCAAGGAATCTCACAGACCTAGAAGCCTTTTGCAAGGATGAATGGGCGAAACGCCCCCAAACAACAATTTAAAAACTCTTAGGCGGCTACAAAAAGCGTTTACAAGCCATGATACTTGCCAAAAGGGTTGTAACTTTTGTTTCGGGCCCATTTCCTTTTTTGTTATTTTGAAACTGTAAAAGATGGAAATAAAAAAAAAACTAATCTTGGTTAAAACATTAAAGAAATGTGTCATCTTTAACTTTATGCCATTTGGAATCAGGTCATCTTTTACTCGCTTAGCTATTCACATTTAAATAAGTTTTGACGAGTGTGTGTGTGTGTGTGTGTGTGTGTGTGTGTGTGTGTGTGTGTGTGTGTGTGTGTGTGTGTGTTTGTGTGTGTGCGTGTGTGCATTAAATTAAAAAAGAGTGCAGCGTTTAAATTAAAGCGTAATTAGCCTATTCTCCACTTTCGTTGTATGGCAATATTAGTCAGCCTACTGGCTGATTTGGATCTTCTGCGAGGAGATTTAAATGTTCTGTACACGTTTTTGAGAAGCGAAATAAATGGAAAAGTTGTTGAATCTCGGAAAGATACGGTAACAGAAACATAAACACATAGAAAATCCACAGCATAATACAGACCTTTTGGCTCACATAGCTGTTCCGAACGTGCACCTAACTTCGAACTACCCAGTCTTTACCTATTGCCCTCTATTCTCCTTAGCTCCATGTAGCCATCCAGGAATCTCGTAAAAGACCTGTCCTATCCACCTCTACCACCAACGTCTGCAGCCTATTCCTCGCACTCACCACGCTCTGCGTAAAAAGAAATAACCGCTGACATCACCCCTGTATCTACTTCCAAGCACCTTAAAAATATGACCTCTCGTGCTCGCCATTTCGGCCGTGGGAGAAAGCCTCTGAATAGCCACACGGTCAATGCCTCCGACAATCTTGTACACCGCTGATAAATATCTTCCAGAGCCGAAAGCTGGAAACTTCTATACTGGGAAATATTGCCTGCGCTTCGCAAAGGAGTCAGGAAAACAACGCCCGCCCACATTGAGGGGACGTTTCAGATCTGAACCTCGTTGCATTGTTTGAACGGGAGACAGATTAAACTACAGACACGCGAGAAACAAACCCGCAGATGCTGCAGGTGTGCGGTGAAGTAGGAGCGGGATCGTGATCACGTGACCGGTTTACGGACTTTCATCTGACTCAGTGACTATGCTCTTCACCACTCACACACTGCCCAGCCCACCTGCAGCATTTTCTACATTATTTCATGTTCACAGCAACCACATGTTTCACCTTTTCTTCTGTATATTCCCCCTTCCCTCCTCCCTCGTGTCACAGTCACCGGGTTGATCCTCATACCATTCCGTAATGCAATATACTCCCAAATCGTAAATATGTCATTTGAATCACTTCGGCGTTTCTATGCACTGATTTCAATTCGTATTTATCCGGCTTCACTGTAACAGGAACACGGTCACATCACGAGCTGAGAAGTAGATAGAATTGGCCATTCAGTCCCCAAACCATCAACAAGATGGCGGCTGCTCTCCCATCTCAGCCACATGCTTCTGCCTGACCCTCATTTCCTCGAACCCTTCGGTCTCCACACATCTGCCGGTCTCTGTTTTATGTGAGGACGATCACCGAGTCTTCACGCGCCCTCTGTGGTGGCGATTTACAGATATTCACAACCATCAGGGTGGAGACATATCCCCTTATCTCAGTACCGGACAGTCCACCCCCTTTTTCAGAGACTGTGATCCCTGGCTTAACCGGTAATGATGTTGTACATTTCAATGTGTTCACCTCTCAGTCCTCGATTCTCCAACTGAAAGGGTTATCCTGTTTGTTCTTTCTTCAAATGAAGACCCCACTGATACGGAGATCAATTTGTTCAATCATTATTGCACCCAGCATAATAAATACTCTCAAACTGCTTTCTTAATGCTCTATGAAATTAACACTCACTAGAATCTGGGGGAACTCAGAAGGTCAGGTAGCATCTATGGAAAAGAGTCGACATTTCGGGCCGAAACCCCTCTTCAGGACTGAATGAAATGGGTGTGGATTCATCTGAATTAAAGTGTCGAGAGTGGGGAAAGAGGCGATCTGGAAAGTGACAGGTGACAGATGGATGAGGAAGTGCTGGAAAAGAAATAAACTGACAGGAAAGGAGAGTGGACGACAGGTGAGAGGGGAGGGGAGGGGACCCAAGGGGAAGTAACAGGCGGGTGAGAAGAAGTAAAATGTCAGAGTGTGGAATAGGATAAGGGGGCGGGGGCGCGGCTGGAAATTCTGATCACCGGAAGGAGAAATCGATATTCGTACAATCAGGTGAGGGCACCAGCAGCAATTTATGGCCTTGCTTCTCCACCCTGAGGGTAGACTCATCTTAACACAAAAAGAGGCAGCAGATCGACACCATATTTGCAGCCCTGTGCTGCTCCCACGACTCACCCCCACAACCTGTCGACATTTCTACGTTTGCACTAATTCGAGGTTCATATTTTGCTTCATACCGGTGCCAGCTTTGATGGAAGTTGATGTACCATGTGAGGGACAGCGTTAATTTGATGGACATATGAAATACTGGAGGAACTCAGCAGGTCGGGCAAAATCTATGGAAATAGATAAACTCTTGACTTTTTAGGCTGTGATCCTTCAACTGCCCTGCGAAAGGTGGAAGACGCCAGAATAAGACGGCTGGGGTAAGGGGAGCTCCAGCCGACACGTCGATGCCGGAATGGAGATAGGACTTGAAATGATTGATCACCGGGTATTCTGTTTCTGCGGATGGAGTTAAACTTCTGGACAAGATGATAATTAATTTCATTAAAGATTTGAATGCGTTCACTATCCTCGTGAGCCTGATGCTATAAAAGTCTATGAATCATTACCATATTACCGGGAACGTATAATCAACATATTATTTTTAATATTGCTATGGCCATGATCTATTACATCGACCATTTCCAGAGAGATTCATTGCAGCCCAATGAAAGTATAACATTAGACGATCATACAAAGTCTATGGAGCTGAGGAATGGACAAAATTAACAACAACGATCATGAAACCGAGAGACGAGCCTGAGATTGTTTCACAACAACATTCACTGACTTCCACAATCGACATGTTTTTCGTCTTTGAGGTTTTGCAATTTCGTGTAAATCTAACCATACCTCATTACAATTGGGATTTTACTTGAATGACATCATGTTTATTTTTATCCCAGCTGTTGGAAAACACGTCAGCCTTGTGTAGTATTGAATAGTCCGCGTGCTGGAGCGAGTATAAATGAATGACCGTGGCGATTCATCAGATCAGAGTTTCTTCAGCGAGATCGCGGGCAGCTGGAAGACAAGCTGAATCTCGCAGACCATGCTTGAAACATTTTACCGTGTGAGGAAGATTTATTTCTTGATTATTGCCCTGATTGCTGTTCCTGGTAAGAACATAGGGGAACTAACATTTGCTGCTCTGTGCGCGGTGTTTGGACTCGTTCAGTTACCGATAGGTATGTAATGCCGGTGTATCAGTGAGTACGGTGCCGACATTGCGAGAAAACTCTCTGTTCGTTCGATGTCCCTTTGAAATTCATGACGTATTCTTGGCGTAAACTAAGCCGGCAGTTGTAACAGATGTGTGGAATGAGCTTCCTGTAGAAGTAGTAGAGGCCAGTTCAGTTGTGTCATTTAAGGTAAAATTGGATAGGTATCTGGACAGGAAAGGAGTGGAGGGTTATGGGCTGAGTGCGGGTAGGTGGGACTAGGTGAGATTAAGAGTTCGGCACGGACTAGGAGGGCCAAGATGGCCTGTTTCCGTGCTGTGATTGTTATATGGTTATATGTAGAGAAACGGATTCATTTTGTGGCTTCATAGTCAACAGTTTTCAATTATCATTGCAAAGCCGTAATCAAAACAAACTCCAATAATCCAGTGTGCTCAAAGTCTTTAGGAGCTACTTGGAGTTATTCCGTATCAATAGTGCAACATGCTTTAAATTCAGATTTAAATGTTTCAAGAAATTGTTGCAACTTTGAAGGGTACGCTATACGCTGCTGTGCTTCGGGGAGATCGGTAGTCATTAGTTATGTGTTGGACCCCGAACCATCGGGTGTTTTGAAGATTCAAATAAGCGTCTGTGTGCGATTTAATGTAGCAGGGTTTGATTCCGTGCCCTGTACCGTGAAGTGCAGAGGGAGTTAAGAGCCAAGCCAGTGGTGTCTATTGGAGGTCAGACAGGGTAACGTTCAAGCGAAACTCCGCTCTGGAATAGTAAGCATCGAAGCATGTATAATCCTGCCAGAGAAATTTGTAAGAAATCCGAAAGAGGCAGATGTTTTGACTGACCTATATTCTCTTTGATGATTTCAACACTCACGTGCGAAGTAGTTTAACAGATCAGCGAACCAGGCAGAATCTTTTTTTTGTAATTAATTTTTTTATTGAAGTTCATCATCAAACAAACATTTCCATAAGATGTATTTCAGATACTGTACATATATATCATATAATCATATTTGTCACAAATCTCCAGATAATATACACTTATAGAAAGGAGAGGAACGAAAGAACAATCGAAAGAGGAAAACTATGTACAATGTAGGGAGTGATCTTTTTTACAACATATTCATTGACTTGTGAGAATAAAATCAGGTCTATGCGGTGATATGCAGTTAAACAATTTTTCCCAGTATGAATCAAATTGATCAAACTTATGATTAACAGATGCTGTTATCTTCTCCATTTTGTAAATGTCCATTATAATTTCCATCCATGCATTTAAAGTTGGGCTCTTCTGTGATAACCATGTAAGCATCTTTTTACTAGCCACCAGTAGTATATTCATTATTTTTTATCTCTTTTCAACCATTCTTAAGTTATATACTCAAAATATATCGTCTAACTGTCTAAGGGTATTTCACATTTAAAGCTGTTTTGCAGGGTATTGTGTATCCTACTCCAATCGACTTTGATAACGAGGTATTCCCAGAAAATATGATGATGGTTTGCATTTTGATTTCCACAATTTCTCCAGCAGACAGGGATGTTACTATCATAATGGGATTTCTGAGAGGGTGTAATAAAATAACTTATCAAGTTTTTTCACCCGAAATCCCTCTATTTCTGTGAACTGGTACACTTCCATTGATGCCTCCATATTATTTTACAGTCTTCCTCAGATATAGTTATCCCTCTTTCTTTCTCCCATTTTGTTTTAATGTATGAAGTCGAATGCGTTTTAAGATTTGATAAACCCTTATACACGCTTGAAATGATTCTACTACCGTTATCTGAATTATATGCTTTTGTAAATAGCTCTATTAGACATGTACTTGCCTTTGGGTACATTTTTATCCGTCCTATTAACATACAGTCGCATCTGTAAATACCGATAAAAGTCTTGTTTTTCTAAAAAAAAATATTTATTTGAGTATTTCAAAAATGAACAGTGTTCTTTCTTTCATTATCTTGCAAATAGCTATCATTTCTTTAGCTCTCCAGTCCATAAATCTAGCATTCAGTTTATTCGGCGTAAAATACGAATCATATGCACACCATTTAAGAATTACAATGTCTCTCGCTAGTTTATATCTTTTACAATAGTTTTCAATATTTTAAGACTCAATATCACCCACGGGTTATCAATAGTATTTATTTAACTTTGCAGGTTGTTATCAGCCAAAATTCCCTGTATGGGAATGGAATGTATCCACTCCTCAATGTTTTTCCATTCAGCGTCATAGGATGGGTTGCACCAATATATCACAGCTCTCAACTGTGCTGCAAAATAATAATCTATAAGAGAAAGTATATACATATATATATATATAATAACAGCATTCTAATAATTTTGCCAAATCTTTTGGCATAATGGTGCCCAAATATTTGAAAGACTGTGTTTGCAATGTCCAGGGATATTTACTTTCAATGTCTCTTGGTGGGCTATAGTTATATAAAAGTAGGTGGGTTTTATCTATGTTGAAATTGTATCCTGATAATTGTCCATAGTGTTCAAAGGATTACATCAATTTAGGTAAAGAGTACATTGGTTGCTCTAGATAGATCAAAATGTCCTCCGCGTAACAGGACAATTTATGCTCTGTCCCGTTAATAGTAATTCCCCTGATATCTTCATTTTGTCTGATGTATTGAGCTAATGGATCCAGATATAATGCGAAGAGTAGCGGTGACGATGCACAACCCTGTCTCGTGCCCCTTTCTAAGATAAATATCTATTAGTTTTAATCCTAGCATTATAGTTTTAATAATTGTGTCATGTAGACCAAACCTATGTAAAACTCTGTAAAGAATAATCTGATTAACCTAGTCAAAAGACTTTTCATCGTCCACGCTTAACACTATTGCTTCAATTTCATTTTTTTATATGAACCATAATGTGAAGTGTCCTTCGTATATTGTCTTGTGTTTGGCGTTGTTATATAAAACCTGTCTGATCATTATGTATCAATGTGGGTAAAAACTCTTCTAATCGTTTGAAAATGGATGTAAATTTTTTATAATCCACAATAAGACAAGACATTGGTCTAAATGACCCACATTCTATTTTAACCTTGCCTTCTTTCGGTATAGCTGAGATTATCGCCTCCTTCCAGCTGGGTGGCATTTGCGCCTTTCTTAGAGCCCAGTTCAGTGTGTGGAGTAAAGCAGGAATTAAGATTTCAAAACGTTCCTCTACATTCTTTATATTATTCTGCCGTATATCCATCTGATCTTGGTGACTTGCTTAATCTAAGCCTACTGATTGCAGTTTTTAGTTCTGCTTCAGTTATGTCAACAGTCATCATTCTATTTTGTTCTTTGCTTAAAGTGGGTAAATCTAGAGAATTCAGGAATGTGTCAATTTGGGTTATGCCTCCCCTTGGAACATTTGAACATGGAGTTAAAAAAAAACATTTCAAATGCTTCTTGAATTTCACAGCTTATTTTTTTATATCACTTTTGTTCTTGGATCCTTAATTCTATGAATTGTATTTTCTGCTATCATTTTTTTTTCAGTTTCCAAGCCAGTATTTTCATTGATCTAGACAATAGACAATGGACAATAGGTGCAGAAGTAGACCATTCGGTCCCTCGAGTCTGCACCGCCATTCTGAGATCATGGCTGATCATTCACTATCAATACCCAGTCCCTGCCTTGACCCCATATCCCTTGATTCCCCTATCCATCAGATATCTATCTTGCTCCTTCATGAAAGCATCCAGAGAATTGGCCTCCACCGTCTTCTGAGGCAGTGCATTCCACACCTCCACAACTCTCTGGGAGAAGAAGCTCTTCCTCAACTATGTTTTAAATAACTGACCTCTGATTCTCAATCCATGTCCTCTGTTACTGGACTCTCCCAACATCTGGAACATATTTCCTGCCTCAATCCTATCAAATCTTTTAATTATCTTAAACGTTTCAATCAGATCCCCTCTCAATCTCCTCAATTCCAGCGTGGACAAGCCCAATCTCTCCAATCTCTCTGCGTAAGACAGCCCTGCCATCCCAGGAATCAACCTAGTGAATCTACGCTGCACTTCCTCAATTGCCAGGATGTCCTTCCTTAAACCTGGAGACCAGAACTGTACACAATATTCCAGGTGTGGTCTCACCAGGGCCCTGTACAAATGCAATAGGACATCCTTGCTCTTGTACTAAATTCCCCTTGTAACAAAGGCCAACATTCCATTTGCTCTCTTCACTGCCTGTTGCACTTGCACATTCACCTTCATTGACTGGTGAACTAGGACTCCTAGGTCTCTTTGCAGTTCTCCCTTACCTAACTCTACACCGTTCAGACAATACTCTGCCCTCTTGTTCCTGCTTTCAAAGTGGATAACTTCACATTTATTCACATTGAATGACATCTGCCAAGTATCTGCCCACTCACCCAGCCTATCCAAGTCTTCCTGTATTCTCCTAACGTCCTCTTCGCATGTCACACTGCCACCCAGTTTAGTATCGTCAGCAAACTTGCTGATATAGTTTTCAATGCCCTCATCTAAATCGTTGACACAAATCGTAAAGAGCTGTGGTCCCAATACAGAGCCCTGTGGTACCCCACTAGTCACCTCCAGCCAGTCCGAGAAACACCCATTCACTGCTACCCTTTGCTTTCTATCTGCCAACCAGTTTTCTATCCATGTTGAAACCCTGCCCCCAATGCCATGAGCTCTGATTTTCCTCACCAATCTCCTATGTGGCACCTTATCAAATGCCTTCTGAAAATCTAGGTACGCAACATCCACTGGCTTACACTCGTCTAACATCCTTGTTACACCCTCAAAAAACTGCAACAGATTTTTCAAGCATGAGTTGCCCATGGTAAATCCATGCTGGCTCGGCCTAACCCTATTTCTGCCATCAAGATGTGCCACTATTTCGTCCTTAATAATGGACTCAAGCATCTTCCCCACGACTGACGTTTGGCTAACAGGGCGATAGTTCTCCGTTTTCTCCTTCCCTCCCTTCTTGAAAAATGGGATAACATTAGCCACTCTCCAATCTTCGGGAACTGATCCTGAATCTAAGGAACATTGGAAAATGATTACCAATGCATTAGATCCACTTTCATAGTGTCTCTGTTTCAGAAACGTTATTTTTTCTAATTTCTTGTGCAACCGAACTATTAATTTCATTCTTTATTTATTCCGTCTAGTGTATACTGTGCCAAACTCAATTTGTGTTTTTTTTCCTAGTTCTTTCAGCTTATTTTGTAATTCCTCTAATGTTTTATTCCTTATTTTTTCTTATAGGAAGATATCGCTATAATTTTTTTCTTAAGAGAGCCTTCAGAGTATCCCATAAAAGGAGAGGTGAAACTACTCCATTATCATTGAATTCTAAGTAAAGGCCAATTTCTTTTTTAATTTGTTCCTTAAACTAGGGATCATTGAGTAGACTTGAATTTAGTTTCCAAATATTATTCTTTGATTTTAGGTCAAAATCGACAGATAAATATGCAGGTGCGTAGTCACTTGTATCCTTGATCTTTATCTTTTCCAAACGTTATGAAATAATCTGTTCATCTCTATACAGAATGGGCGTGGGGGGAGAATAATGAGTGTAATCCCTTCTGTCGGGGAAAAGATCCTTCCATATATCAACTAGACCAACATCCTCAAGAAGTTTGTTAACTTTCTGATGAAAGGACATTGTTTCATATGTCTTTCGATTGGAAGAGTCTAACTTTGGTTGTAATTGTAAAATTAAGTCTCCCCTACATATCAAGAGACCTTTTACCGGTACCATAATAATATTAGTAATTTTAAGGAAGAAACTAATATCATTTCCTAACTGTGCGTATATATTCTATAAAGTAACTGGATTTCCGTCTATATTCCCGCTTACCAGAATATATTTGCACCAGACAGAATCTTTCAATGCGAAAATTGAAATTTCTGATCGGATAGAACCAGAGAACATTACAGAACAGAAACAGGCCTTTTGGCCCTTCTTGGCTGCGCCGAAACTTTTTTGTTGCCTAGTCCCACTGACCTGCACCTGGGCCATATCCATCTATTCCCCTCTCATCCATATACCTGTCCAGGTTTTTCTAAAATGTCAAATGTGAGCCCGCATTCACCACTTCATCTGGCAGCTCATTCCGCACTCCCACCACTCTCTGCGTGCAGAAGCACCCCCCCCCCATGTTCCCTTTAACTTTTCCCCTTCACCCTTAAACCATGACCTCTGTTTTTTTTTCTCCCCTACCCTCAGTGGAAAAAGCCTGCCTGTATTCACTCTATCTATAACCATTATAATTTTATACACCTCTATCAAATCACCACTGATTCTCCTACGCTCTCGGGAATAAAGTCCTAATCTATTAAAATCTTTCTCTGTAACTTAGTTCCTCAAGTCCCGGCAACATTCTTGTAAACATTCTCAGCACTCTTTCAACCTTATTAATATCCTTCCAGTAATTAGTTGACCAGAACTGTACATAATAATCTAAATTCGGTCTCACCAATGTCTTATACAAACTCACCATAACATTCCAACTCTTATAGCTCAATACTTTGATTTATAAAGGCCAATGTACCAAAAGCTTTCATTACAACCCTATCTACTTGTGAAGCCACTTCTAGGGAAAAATAAATAACTTGACTCATTGTAAAATAAAACCCGGTTAGGAGTACTTGCAGAATTTAAAAGTGGCGAGCTAAGCGGGGCTCCTCTGTGCGGGTGAGGAACGGAAGTCGAGGAGAGAAGGATGACATGTGCACGGTGAAAATGAGTCTGCAGAGAACATTGTCAGAGGCAGGGGGAGCAGGCCGTCGATGTATGGGGAGAGAGACAGAACCTGGGAGAGTGAAACGCGGCAATCAATATATCTGAGAAATTTGCCGCGGTTTCTGGACTTGACCATCAGCAGAAAACCTAATAAGTGAAAATTTAGAATGAGTTCCCCAAATCGCACTCAACGTCCTGTTGACAATGCCTCATTCCCCAGCACTAGTCCTCTGCCAATGACGAGTACCGTACCCGTTCACACCACGCACGCGTGTGACACCTGCGATTCCCGATTTACACGGTTTAAACTGACTGAAGTTGTTGCCAGCAAAGGTTGATTGTTCTGAATTTCCAGCTTATCTCTGTCCGGAGAGCCACGGAGTGGCGAGAGCGTAATTCACTCATTCTGTTTGCTGTTCGCCCAGTGAATTTAGTGGCGATTGTGATCCTGTCCCGGGGTAAGTGCGGCCTCTCCACCTGCACCACGCGCTACCTAGTAGCCATGGCAACGGCGGATCTAATGACCATCATCTCTCGGGTCATATTGTGGCGGATCAGTTATTATTACTTCCCCGGCACTTTCCTGGACATCACCCCCGTATGCAGTGTGATTTATGCTTTGGGACTGGCAGCCACTGACTGTTCTGTCTGGTTTACCGTCACTTTTGCATTTTATCGGTTTGTCGCCATCTGTTGCCAGAAGCGGAAAGCAAAGTATTGCACCGGGAAAACTGCGGCTGTTGTTCTGACAACAACCGGCGTTCTATTCTGGTTTAAAAATGTGCCCTATTTCTTTAAATATAATCCTGTGAACATGATTGACAATATACCTTGGGACTGTATTACAAAGCCGGGCTACTATACGGATCCCGGCTGGGTGGGATACAGATGGCTTTCCGCTGTTCTAACGCCGTTCCTCCCATTTGCGTTGATAATTTTGTTCAATGCGCTGACAGTCAGACACATTTTAGTGACTAGTCGCGTCCGTAAGGGGCTGAGGGGTCAGAGCAAGGCGGAGAACCGCAGTGACCCGGAGATGGAGAGCAGGAGGAGGTCTGTGATCTTACTTCTCACCATCTCCGGAAGCTTCATCATCCTGTGGTCGGTGAACGTTGCCGAATTCCTTTATTACACCATCGCCGGATTGGATCAGAATAATTACAACGATTCTGAAATCATATTTGTACACTCCGGAGATATGCTGGTGATGTTAAGTTGCTGCACAAACACTTTTATTTACGGGGTAACTCAGTCCAAGTTCAGAGAGCAGTTCATCAGAGCTGCCATATATCCGTTCATAACAATTATTCAATTTATTAATAAACAAAATATCTAAGTCTTTCTCAGAAGAGGTGGTGGTGTTTTCCAAGTTGGCATGACAGAACTGCGGGTCATTGATTAACGTTGCCTCGGGGAGAACAAGCTGGCTTTTGTCCGAGAGAGACATAGCACGGGAGCAGGTTCTTCGCAACCCGACCTCAACCGTTTACCAATTTCTAAACTCACCTTAATGTTTTTTTTTCATTTAATGTTTTTTTCTTCTTCAACACATTCTCCTCTCTCGTAACCGCTACACCCGTTTCGATAATGAGTCCCACGGTCCAAAGTAAATACTTACCGATCAGTTTGCTTCTCGGTGACGGAGAAACTAGCGGAAATATCGCGGACACATGCAGAACGGGCAGGATTCACACTGCGCGCCCCGGTCAGAGTAAGAATCTTGCACAATACTGCAAACACAATTGCTTAGGTTTCTCTTTTATCTTTACTGCAAGTAATATTTCATCGCCAGCTTCTGCCACACTAATGACACTATCGCCCTTATAATCCAGATGAAACGGGTTTGTTCTCAGCTGCGTAAACCTGGACATTTCTTGCTAAATTGCCTGATTATTTGTGAATGACCATTGCCAATGAGTTGACCTATCATTGCCTGCACGGCCCGATACTCCAATAAAGAGATTCTGTCTGCTTAAAAAGCTTCGTACTTCTTCAGCGTTCTTTCATACGCGAGTGCTTTCCTTATTACACCGACATTATTGTCCGCACAGTTTGATCTTTGACTGGAATGTTTGTTTAATCTTTTCTCTCGAACAACCTGTAAACGGGTGAAGTGATGGTCATTGGTCCCAAACGATTTCTCCACAGACTGACACATCAGCCACTTGTACAGTCCCATTCCTTGACCAGTTATCGAGTACGATCATTTGACTTCCGGTTCCATCTTCGTCCCAGTTCATAGAGCGTTTCTAGAGGCATATAGCGCATTTTGCCCAATCTAAATTGTTGGTACTTTGGCAGTCCCAGTAATGTTTCGAGGAGAATTTCACCAACTTTTACTCCTATTGTTATTCATATATGTTTTGCTGTCGGTATTTCATTTTAGCGGTTCTGCAAGAGCTGTTGTACTTTCAGCCTGTCTGCATTTGAGCTGAAGTTGAGAGGTTATGCTGTTCAAGTTGCGAATGTTGTATCAGCCGATCAGGATGGTGGAATTAGGAGCAGGTTCTTAGAGAATGCCGGTCGGAGGGGTTATTGTGACGGACATTGGTGTGGGTCGGGGTCTTTTCGGCGGAGTGTAGGAGAGGGTGTAGGAGAGGGAAGATGGCTCAGGGTGCCGTCCCTATCGTACAAGGAGCCCTGTGTAGATAAACGATTTCAAGGATGAAGGGCCAATACCTTGACTAAGAGCCTTGGGACACAGACCGGGAAGCTCGGAACGCGAACAGGCGGCATCCTCGCCTCCAGCCGACTGTTGTCCAAGCCACTGCCCAACCCCCAGTGAGCCGATTACACCGAGGGTCCCTTCTGTCACGGAGCACGCTGGCAATGACTGGATCTAAATGCGAGGAACGACAGACTCCCATGCAGAGACGGCCACCAGCATTTGTCGGTGGCTGAACTTAGCGACACCGGGAGATGAAACATTCCCCAAACTAGCAGCACACGCTGATCGTGAAGGAACGTCCCTTAAATAGTACAGCTGACCTAGAATCCCAGAGCCTATACAAATAAAATCTACTGGGTTAAACTATTAACGATTATTTATAGTTACTCCACAATTAACCAATTAAGGTGCTCTCGAAACCTCAGACCATAACGCGCTCCGGCTCCCCACACAGATCTGGCGAGCTCATGGCACTAGTAGATTTCGACAGATGACTGGCGGTGAGCATCCTAACTAGCTGCATTACCTTCCCGTCTGGAGTTTCCAATACACAGGAACGACAGACGCTGTATACGCTTGTAGAAGCAGACATCTCTATTACCGGTACAACCCTCTCCATCATTAAGGATATGTTCAAGGATCTGTACCTGAAGAAAGCGGCATCTATTACCAATGACTCTGACCATCTGATTTTCTTCCCATCTCTCCTGTGTTACCCTCTCCGGAACTCTCACTGCCCTCTCCCTCCTTCATCTCTCCCCGCCACTATCTCCCCCCTGCCTCTGTCACGACACTCCCTTCACTCTCCCTATGCTAGCCACAGGGGATGGATGCTTAACCTATTCGTACTTCCCAGGTAGGACAATACTCGCACTGCGGACACAGTCCGGGAAACCCGCTCTGGGAAACGGCGATGCTCCGATATGTCTGTATACATTCGGGCTCAGTACAGGACGCGACAGGGAATGGGAGTGAGACACATGAAGAAGACCGACCAGTGCGGGGCCAGGGAAGGGAGAGACGAGGGCGAGAGGTGAGCGCAGTGGGAGGAGGTAAGAGAATGGCGGGAGAGTGGGGAGGGCAAAATGGAAGGGAACATTCAAGGGAAAGTCTCTCTGCCTACCAGCCTCCTTTCAGGCAGCGCATTCTCCTTTCCTCACCCTGCACCCTGGTTGCGACAGGCGACTGCGGACGGAGAGGGAAACCTCTCGAAAGAGTAACATAATCGATGAGATCCGTGGGATCGAAGCAGCCCTTCGTGGAACAGCTGGCAGAACTGTAGGGGGCAGTAGGGTGCAGAGGGTCCAAAGGGTATCGAGGGCAAGAAGTGAGCATCTTTTGTTAACAAGTCCAGAACAATACATGGAGTGTGCATCGGAGGTTGGTCCTCAATCGACTCAGCAGGCCGGGCAGCCGGAGATGACAAAGGGTGAGTGATAGTCAGCGAGCATTCATTCGGGAATGACCTCCTTCTGTGGCGGCGAGGAGTGTAGAGCAAGGATTGCTTCGGGCGGGATTCGCCACCTCGGAGGGACAAGGGACGGAAAGCGCTAAAATGTGGGGACTGCATTCCCCGCTGTGTCTGAGATGGGAAAAGGAAAGGGAAAGAGATACGGCGGGTAAAGAGTGTACGAGAGAGAGAGAGAGAGAGAGAGAGAGAGAGAGAGAGAGAGAGAGAGAGAGAGAGACGGACAGAGGGTGAGGGAGGGGAGACGGAGAAGGAGGAAAGCAGAAAGCAAAAATCAGTCATGGTGTTAAGTCCAGTTTGGTTCTGTACAGCTTTAAATCCGCTCTGTAGTTTACTAAATCGGACTTTGATTTTGTATCAAATCAGAAACAACGAAATGAGCTATAGATTAACACGCCCTTTAAACATGCATGATTGGAAGTTATATGCACTGTTTACGAAAGATATCAACACGAATTTTGGACTGGATAATGCAGAACATTAAATGTAAGGGGAGGTGCAATGGAGCGAACAGAATACAGAACAGAGCAGCTGTATACAATACATGGATAAATATTTGTGATATCAGAAAGCAAAGTAAATAGATCATACTGCGATAAAGGAAAAACGTCTGACAGAATTTACTTCAAGGCTTAACAAAACCTGCTGAACCGTGCTCAACAGTAGAAAGATAACAAAGACAATGAACACTTCCGCTAAACCGATGTTGAGGTATTCCTTTGGCATAATATCTCGGTCTGAAACGGATCTGGAAACCGTACAAAGATAAGTAGGAACTGACATGTCAAATATTATAAAACACTATGGACACTCGTGCGTCACAGATTAACACTGCCTGGGACAAAATGGACAAGAGAGTAGCAGCTATTAAAAAAAAATTACACAACAGTCACAGGAAACGTCAAAGTGTATATTTTCATCAACAGAAACAGGATTTCTCACTCTAGGTGAGCATATGGAATTCAGATAATAGATACACACCACTATACCTAAATGAAAGCACAACTCAGAAAAATGACTAAATGAGCACAATAGAAGAAAAAAAATGATAACCAGTTGAAAACCGTGACCCTACAAGGAAGAGAGCGCCACGATGAGAGCAGACTAGGTATTGATAAGAACACGACTCAGATTTGGAAACCTCTTGCCAGAAACAGATGGGATCCTTTTGACAATACAGGCCTAGGTGGTAAACACAACAAAAATGTCAAAATACTTATTAAAATATCACCAAATTTCGCGTGATAAATGCAAAAAAAAATGCCAAGAGAAACCTAAAACAATCTAACAGACTACAGGATCATGCAGCAATGTAACAATCCGGTTACTTACATAGACACAATCAAATGGTAAACATCATTTATCAAAATCCTTCTTTAAAATACAATCTCTTAAAAAGACAACCCATCTTACTATCAGCAAAACCCTGATTCAGTTCCAGCGTCAGTATTATTATATTATATTATATTATATTATATTATATTATATTATATTATATTATATTATATTATATTATATTATATTATATTATATTATATTATATTATATTATATTATATTATATTATATTTCAACCGATCTGTAATTACAGACAGGGCAATCCATAATAAAATGGCCAGAAAACACTGGATCAACAAGCAGGAACAACAGGAACAACATATTTGAGTCATTCTAAATGTACATAACGTACATAAATCATAAGTAACAAACACCAGGAGTATGCTGAATGAAGCGGAAACTGAATGACTGTGGACTATGAATAGGGTGAACATTTCTCCAACGGCAATATCCACGACTTGTATAATCCCACTTTCACCTCCCGGCAGCATTCAATAATTCGACATCCGGAGCAATATCTATGTAAATGTCTGTAAAGCCTCAATAGTCACCACCAAATTAATACTCTGAAAGTGCCCAGCAGTAGAGAAATAACTGTGCTTTACTATTCCCGTACCTCATGTTTCACAGGCTTGGACTGAGAAAAGAATACAAATAATATTAATATTGATACCCATTGGCAGATTGGAGAAATCTCTGCAAATATGAAGGTCAGGTGGGAAATAAAGCTTCATTTTGTGTTTGGTCACCATCTCTTCTCAAGATAAGGGGCGTCTAAAGAGAAAGCGTGGCTGTAGGTATAAAATTCAATAAACATACACTTTAGAAATGGGAATATGGCTATGGAATCGTGTAATAGTACGAAATGGGAGCAGAATTAGGCCGTTTGGACCATCGAGTGTGCTCCATCATTTCATCATGGCTCGTCCATTTTTCCTCTCAGCCGCAATTTCCTCACTTCCCCCTCCCGTCACTCACCGCCACTCCCGTACGCCTTCATGCCATCACCAATGAAGAATCCGTCACGCGACCATTAATATACATAAAGACGGCACCCACAATTGCCTGGGACAAGGAATTCCACAGACTCACTACTCTCTGGCTGAAGAACTTCCTTCTCCTCCTTTCTGAAAGGACGTCCCTCTATTCTGAGGTTGTTTTCTCCGCCCTTGGGCACTCCCGCCAAAGGAATCATCCTCTCCACATCCACCTTATCAATGACTTTCTACATTCGATATCTTTCAACGAGTTCACCCTTCAACCTTCTGAATCCTGTCAATACAGGCCCAGAACCATCAAACGCTCTTCATATGACAAGTCGTTCAATCGAGGAAGCATTTTCATGAACCTCCTTTGAACCCTCTCTAGTTTCAGCACATCCGTTCTAAGATAAGGGGCCCAATACTGCACACAATAGTCAAAGTAAGTACACACGTTTTATAAAATCTCAACATTACTTCTGTGTATAAGATGATGAGAGGCATTGATCGTGTGGAGAGTCAAAAACTTTTTTTCCCCAGGGCAGAAAGCGCTAGAACGAGAGAGCACATTTTGAAGGTTTTTGGATGTAGGTACAGAGGAGGTGTTAGGACTCGTTTTTTTTTTTTTTACGTACAGAGTGGAGAGTGCGTGGAATGAGCTGCCAGCGAAGGTAGTGGAGGCGGATACAACAGGGTATTTTCAGAGACTCCTGGACAGCTACATGGAGCTTAGAAAAATAAAGGGCTGCGTATAACCCAAGGTAATTTATAAAATAAGTATATGTTCGGCACAGCATTGTGGCCGAAGGGCCGGTTTCGTGATGTAAATTTTCTATGTTTCTATCTTGTCATTTATATTAGTCCCCTTGAAATGAATGCTAGACTCGCAGTGGCCTTACTGAATACAGATTCAATCACCAAAATAATCTTTAGGGAATCCTGCACAAGGCACCCACATCCCAGTTCACCTGTTTATTTTTGTATTTTCTCTCCATTTTAAAGCAGACAACCTTTTCATTTCTTCTGCCAATGTGCTTTACCATGCACTTCTCTAATGAATAGAGCAATAGGACAGGGGCACAGGGGGCATGGCAGGACTAGCTCTGGGGGTGACAGTGAGTGAACCGATAGTGGTGTACTGCTGAATGGGCGGCTTGTCACCGGGACACCGGGGAATGATACAGCATTCAAAGTAGACCACGAAGACCACAGAATGCAACGGCTAGAGGTGTTACTCAGAGGAGCAGCCCACCGAAAACTGGGAACACACAAGTCGTTCAAAAAAGACAGACGCGCATTAAATGGTCGCTTTAAGTGTGTTGGTCACCCGTCGCTTCTGTCGTTTCATTTTAATTACACACATTTATATTGTGCGTTATGATGGAGTAACGGCACTTTACATAACAGCGTACAAAGACGAGCTTCCTGAGCAGTATATAGCGTAAAATCCCTTTATACAAGTAAATGCACAAGGAATAGCAGGTCAGCGAAGAGTCGTGATAATAATTTTAAAAAACTATAATGTGATCCTTATAGACAAGTGAAACAAAAAACAACATGAGGTTTAACAAGGGCTGCAAATGAATCTAAAGAACACAAGAAATGCTATACAAAAATATTGAAGATGCCAACCGAACCCCCGCAGGAGTGATGAAAATAGACTCACTTCAACAACTGTTGCACAACCATCCAGCAATTGTAATATCACGCATGTGCAGCTTCCGCAGAGTGCTGATGACGAAGCTGAGCATACAAACAAAATTGTACTGACTGTTATCGGCACCCAATAACATACCGCGCAGCGTTGACAGCCGTAACCTCGGACAGAGGAGAATGAGGCAGAAACAATTAGTATCAGTTCGCTAAAACCTCTAGTGATATCAGCCAAATCTATGTGCAGTGCTCCGCGAGAGGATGTGCATTTCTGTTTGAAAAACAGTGCATACCACTAAACTTACGTGATAGCACAGCCCAAGAAAATGTAGAAAATGCTACCACATGAGTAAAACCTAACCAATAGCAAAGTAAAACAGTCCATGGAGGACTTACCTGAATGCCGGCAGGAAAGCGTCGAATGCATTGCTCAAATTTTAGACCTCTGCCATGACAGAGTGAGGCTCCTTGTTGCAATCCGGATCCAGGTGGTTTAGGGAAAAGTATTATCAAATATAAATAATTAGAGACCGATAAATGCAAGATGATAAATGCAGAAAATGCCAAAGGAAACCAAGAACACTTCAACACATGACAGGATCCTACAGCAGTTTAACTCGATCTGACGATTTACAGATGCATAATCAACGGACCAACATCGAACTATTGGGATGGACAACTAAATACTGGTTTAAAATATAAACTCATAAAAGACACTGCCTTACTATAAATACAAGCGTGATCCACTTTTAGAGTCAGAGTCCAACAAATATTATTTGGAACGATCCGTTTTTAAAGACAGGTTGAGTCTATACCAGCCATCGGGATATAACATTACAGGATAAACATACAAAACCAACGTGCTTAACAGATGCAGCCATTCCAAATACAAAAAAAACATAGAGAAATCAGTAAGACAAAATACCAGAGGTTTGACAAATTGAAAGAGTATAATGAAAGACTATGTAACGGAACAGTGCATACATTTTCCCAACAGTAATATCTACAACTGATGTCATCCCAAGGTCACTGCACAATAGAATTAAACAACTATGCCAACACAGAAAAACTCATGTAAATCTTCAGAATGTCGCAACAGTGAACACTAGAATAGTCCAAAAGATCCTAGCAGTTGAGAAATGAAAGTGCTCGTTTGTGTCCGCACCTCACATTTTGAACTGTGGGTAAATATTACAATAAATATGCATTAGATGTCGCATATGAGTCCATGAAAGATAATGCAGAGTTTCTAGGAACAATTCAGTGATCGGTTGAAGGACGCTGACTGATGATATTGCCTCTAGTTCATGGCAACTAGGTTGCCATGAGGTTGCTGGAGAGATAACAGATGGATTGGTCATGACACGTCAAGAATCACTTGATTCTGGCATGGTCCCGGAGGACAGGAAGTTTGCAAATGCCAATCCACTCTTTGAGAAGGGAGGAAGGCAAAGTAAAGCAAATTATAGTCCAGTTAGCCTAACCTCAGTGGCTGGGAAAGTGTGGAGTCATGATAACAGTTGAGGTTTTGGTGTACTAGGAGACTAATGATATAATGTCAAAGCCAGCTTGGTTCTATACAGGGAAATCTTGCCTGACAAGTCTGTTACAGATCTTCGAGGAAGTCATAAGCAGGATGGACAAACGAGAGGCAGTGGATTTCATTTACTTGGATTTTCAGAAAGCTTCTGATAAGGTGTCACACATGAAACTGCTTAACAGGATAAATGTCAGAAGTAATACTGGCATGGATAGAGGAATGGCTGACAGCCAAGAGGCAGCGAGTGGGAATAAAAGGGGCCTTTTCTGGTTGGCCAGCAGTGATTAGTGATCTTCAGGGGTCAGTATTCGGACCGCTACTTTTCACAGTTTGTCAATGATTTGGATAATGGAACTGATGGCTTTGTGGCAAGGTTTGCGGATGATACAAAGATAGGTGGAGGCGATGGTGGTGCTGAGGAAGCAATACGATTGCAGCAGGACACAGACAAATTTGAAGAACGAGCAAGAAAGTGGCAGATGGAATACAAAATTAGGAAAAGTACAATAATGCATTTTGGCAAAAGGAACAATGGTGAACTATCATCTGACTGGGGAGAAGGTTCAAACCACAGAAGTACAGACGGAAATGTGATGATGATGGTGATGATGATGATGATGATGATGTCAGGCCTTACAAGGCGCGGATCGGAAGGTTGTGTGGGGCGCTTCTCCTCACACAGACATTTCACAGTATCTTTATTTTATGAGGTCGAATTGCGAGCTCAACACTCAACCCGGCACGGATGGAAAGCGTACAAGGGAGAGGCCCGACTGTATTCGAACCCCGGGACCTCCATTACCGAAGTCCGGCGCTGACGTCACTACGCCACCAGGACCTTGGGCAAAACTCCCAGAAGATTAATTTACGGGTTGAGTCTGTGGTAACGAAGGCAACTTCAATGCTGGCTTTATTTAAAGTGAAGTAGAATATATTAGCAAGGAGATAATGCTGTTACTTTATAAGTCACTACTCAGGCCACACGTCAGAACATAAGAAATGGGAGCAGGAGTCCGCCATTGGCCTATTGAGCATGCCCCGCCATTCAATATCATGGCTGATCCGTCCGTAAACTCAGCTCCATCTACCTGCCTTTTTCCTATAACCCTTCATTACCTTATTCTGCAAAAACCTATCTAACTGTATCTTAAATATACTTCGTGAGGAAACCTCAACTGCTTCCCTGGACAGAGAAGTCCACAGATTCACCATTCTGCGGGAAAAACAGTTTCTCCTCATCTCCGTCCTAAATCTTCTCTCCTGAATCTTGAGGCAATGTCCCCGAGTTCTAGTCTCATCTACCAATGGAAACAACTTTCCTACTTCTATCTTATCTATCCCTTTCAATATTCTGGGAATTTCTATAAGATTCCCTCTCATTCTTCTGAACCCCAGAGAGAAAAGTCCCAGGCGACTCAAACTCTCCTCATAGGTTAACCCCCTCATCCCTGGAATCAAATTGTTTCACCTTCTCTGCATTGCCTCCAAAGCCAGTACTGTATATCCTTCCTCGAGTACGGAGAACAGAACTGCACACAGTACTCCAGGTGCGGCCTCACCTGTACCCTGTATAGTGGCAGCATTACCTCCCTGTTCTTGACTTCAATCCCTCTACCAATGAAGGCTAACATTCCGTTAGTTAGAGTATGCGGGACTTCTATCTTAGAACATGTGCGTTGTCATTGGAGAGAGTCTAGAGGATCTTCAGGAAGATAATTCCGGGAATGAAGGGGTTAAGCACGAGAAGTGTTTCCCAGCTTTGGGCCTGTACTCCTGCACTGACTTATGTTCAGTAAATGTGTGTGGGGGGTGTTCAGAAGCTGCAGAAGGCTGTAAATCTCGTCACCTCCATCTTGGGTACTAGACTACAAAGTATCCAGGACATCTTCAGGAAGCGGTATCACAGAAGGGCAGAGTCCATTATAAAGGACCTTCAGCACCCAGGACAGACCCTTTTCTCACTGTTACCATCAGGTAGGAGATACAGAAGCCTGAAGGCGCACAGTCAGTGATTCAGGAAAAGCTTCTTCCCCTCTGCCATCCGATTCCTGACTGGACTTTGAAAGATTTGGACACTCTTCAATATACAGTATTTCTGTTTTTACACATTTTAATGAACTATTCATCACACATAATTGATTTGTTGATTGTTTTAATTAGTTTATTATTATTATCTATGCCAGAATATGTATTGCATTGAACTGCTGTTTGGTTATTGTTTTAATTCATTTATTATTATTATCTATGTCAGAATATGTATTGCATTGAACTGCTGCTGCTGTCAACAAATTTCAAGCCAAATGCCGGTGGTAATAAACCTCATCCTGAATCTTGAATCTCACTGAAACCCACTGAATGTGGAAAAGTCCGGATAGGGTGGACGAGGAGAGGGCTTTTCCTATGGTGGGGGTAGCCATAACAGAGGGCACAGCCTGAAAGCGGAGGAGCAAACTTTTAGAGCAGTTAAGGAGGATTTTATTTAGTCAGAGAGCAGTGAATCTGTGGAATTCTCTGACACAGACGGCGGTGGGGGCCAGGTCTGTGGGTACATTTCAGGCAAAAGCTAATAGTTTATGGATCAGTCGAGGCCTTACAGGATATGCCGAGGAGACAGGTGCATGGGGTGAGTGAGAACCGGGATCAGCCATGATAGAACGGCGGAGCAGACTCAATGGGTCTGACTGGCCAAATTCTGCTCCTATGTCTGGTAGTCTTATACTGCGAGTGTCTCACACAGTGAAGATTGACACAAAATACTTATTACATTCAGCCGCGATTTCTTTGCTCTATTACTAACACGCCAGCATCATCTTCCAGTGGTACAATATCAACTCTTCCCTCTCTTTTACTCTTTATATATCTGAACAACTTTTGATAGCTGATATTATTGGCTCAATTACCGTAATTTTTCATCATGTCTCTCCTCTGTGTGTGTGTGTGTGTGTGTGTGTGTGTGTGTGTGTGTGTGTGTGTGTGTTTTTGTTGTTGTCTCCTGTTGGGTATGTAAAAGATTTCCAATCCTCTCACTTCCCACTGTTTTCTTGTTATATTACGTGACCCCGCTTTTGCTTTTATCAAAAACAGGAGAAAATCTGTGGATTCTGGAAATCCAAGTAACACATACACAAAATGCTGGAGGAACCTAGGAGGCCAGCCAGCATATATGGGAAATAGTAAACAGTCGACGTTTCGGGCCAGGACCCTTCATCAGGACTGGGAACAAAAAAGATGAGACGTCAGAGGAAGCAGTGTTGGGGTTGGAGGGGTGGAAGACGTGGTAGGTGATGGGTGAAACTGGGAGACGGGGAGCAGTGAAGGAAAAATCTTCTTTGGATTTTATTTCCTTAACGATTCTCGAAAGATCAATGCTAATGCCTCCACATCACTTCAGCCACCTCTTTCGGATCTCAGGGGTGTACACCATCTGGTCCAGGTGACCTATTTACCTTCAGACCATCTCTGTTTCCCAAAGAACCTTCTCCCGTGTAACGGAACTTTACACATTCTGACCACTAACATCTGGGACTTCCATATCCCTGCCAGTGTCTTCGAGAGATAGGAGTGACGTACAAGACTTATTCAGTTCATCTGCCATCACCTTGCACCTCCACCCTATTACTAGCTGTCCAGCATCATTTTTCAGTGGTCCGATATCCACTTCAGCCTCTCTCTTACAATATATGTACCTGAAGAAAAATTTGGTATCCTCTTTACTATTGCGGGCTAGCTCATCTATGTATTCCATCTTTGCTGCCTGACAATGAGGGAAAACGTAGTTTACTTTATTCAATGTAGTCTTGTTTTTTTTTTAATATGTTTCAATTGCGCTTAAGCCCAAAGTGCATAGAGGTATGCAGGTAATACTTGATACTTATGGCGTGTTAGCCTTCATAAGTGGAGGAATAGAGTTTCAGTGTCGCGAGGTAATGATGCAGCTCTATAAAACTCCAGTTCGGCCACACTTCGAGTACCGTGTCCAGTTCTGGCCGCCTCACTATAGGAAGGATGTGGAAGCTTTGGAAAGGGTACAGAGGAGATTTACCAGGATGCTGCCTGGTTTAGAGAGTAAGGATTATGATCAGAGAATTAAGGGAGCTTCTTTACTCTTTGGAGAGAAAGAGGATGAGAGGAGACATAATAGAGGTGTACAAGATATTAAGAGGAATAGAGTGGACGGCCAGCGCCTCTTCCCCAGGGCACCACTGCTCAGTACAAGGGGACATGGCTTTAAGGTAAGGGGGGGGAGTTCAAGGGGGATATTAGAGGATGGTTTTTCGCTCAGAGAGTCGTTGGTGCGTGGAATGCACTGCCTGAGTCTGTGGTGGAGGCAGATACACTACTGATGTTTAAGAGATTACTAGACAGGTATATGGAGGTATTTAAGGTGGGGAGTTATATGGGAGGCGGGGTTTGAGGGTTGGCACAACATTGTGGGCCGAAGGGCCTGTGATGTGCTGTACTATTCTATGTTCTATGTAATGGCAAATAATATCGCAGTCTGGAAACGTGCAGATTGTTCATAGATTTCACTTGCTACATTTGTTCAAAGACAGAATGGATGGAAAAATAGTGGTAATATTGTGGCAGGTTCGAGAATATCTTTAAAGTTAAACAGACTACATCGCACGTCACGGGTGTGGGACAGTCCGGTCATTCACTGAGAGAGGGCAGGCTCCTGCCAAACGGCCCATGTGTGCGCTGGAAAATATTGTACTTCAAACTGTCCACAGCCCTCGCTAATTTCCCGATGACTCGCTCCCTTTTTGATCACAGGTCTCTGGAATATCGCTGTGGATCTTTTAAAGTGTTGGAGGAATATGGGAAGTGCATTTTATTGTAACACATGCCAGCTGTCACTGTGATTTCCATCACTATAACCCGCGGAATGACTGGGTCGAAAGAAACAAAAGAATGAACGAATAGTCACCTTTAATAAAGAAGTGTTCTCCATTTCACCCGCCAGAACAAACACCTTCCCTCAATTTCAGAAGCGAATGTGCCCCGTCAAATGTTACAAAATAAATCGACTTCAAGATGAATGCCTACTTTGAAAGCTACCAGATATGAAAAACATATCCTATTTAAATAGCTGAAGCCATGTATCATGGAAAATAACATTAAAAAATCACATCATATTTTGTTTTAACGAACGGAAAGATGAATGAATATTCCCCGTTGTTAGAGAAGTGCTCTTCATTTCAGACACCAGCACCTTCCCACAATTTCAGAAGCGAATGCGTACGATCAAATATTACAATATGAATTGACTTCAAGAAGAATGGCTGTTTGAAAGCAACAATGATATTAAATTATGCTACTTAAATAGCTGAAGCCGGGTATCATGGAAAATAACATGCAAAATCCACATCATGTGTTATTTTAATGTAAATGGGTTGCAATATCCCTTGAGGAGTCAATCAGGGGATATGGGAGCAGTGAATAAAAATAGTTTAACGTAAGTGCTTGTGTAGTTGGTTGTCACTAATGTCCCTGACGTGATAGCCACGCTAATTGCCTCAGTGGAATTGCTCTCTCCTCAATAAAAGTCTGCTAAACCGATCACCAGTCCATCTGAGCAGCTGGAACGCTCCGTGCAACTGAACACTGCATTTGACGGAATATGGGATATGCGGCGATTTACTACATCGCGGCCATTTTCTATCCCACACTTGTAGCGGTTGGTGTCCCCGGTAAGATGCCGGAGCTGGTCACTTTATGTATGGCGCCGTCGTTACTCTGCTGCGGTATCCGCATTGTTGCTGAGCACAGATGCTATCGATAGCTGAAACGTGTTTCCGGAATGGAGGATTCAGGCATCTAATGGTTTTATTTTCATTTTTCATATTTCGATCGCAGTGTTTTCTTCTTTTGTCAATTAAGTTGGTACTGATATTGTCAATGTTTCATAATTTCACCTCGCTAGAGTTTCTCTGCTTTTCTAGGTCCGAGTCTCTATCAGTGCAGACACTTCGACCTTATAACAACGTGGCAGCTTATTTAAATGACGATCCAGTCTATTTACGACACGTAGGTCTCTTCTACTGTAAGTTAGTAAATGAGAACTTGTGTTTTATATCTCCTTGACTCCACTTTGTGACCGCTACAAAAAATCTCTTCAGCTATTTCACCTCTAATAATGGAAATGGTGTTGTTTACAGGAGTGATCGACTGATCACCGGTACGTGAGTCGTGGAACTCGGATGCCTCGCTCTAAACTGTGGGAAGGTCGCCAATCCACTGACACTCACATCCGTCATTGTCCTCCAGCCGGAGTGCAGCGACCGAGACCACACACACTGCATTCCCGCTTTCCACTTCCAAACAGACCATACCCGACATAGCATCGCAAGAATGGGAGCATTCAGGGAGCTGACCATATTTCTATTTTCTTTCCAAATTTCTTGCAGTTAACTTAGCGGCGATTGTGATCCTTTCTCGGGGAAAATGCGGACTCTCCAAATGCATCAACCGTTACCTGATTGGAATGGCAACAGCGGATCTGATAGTGGTTATAGTTGTTGCTTTAGTGGAACAGACCAACAATATCTACATTTATTCCAGATTCCTGCTCATCTCTCCCGTGTGCGCTCTGACACTTGTATTTCGGGTTATAACGAGGGACTGTTCTGTCTGGTTCACGGTCAGTTTTACCTTCGATCGCTTCATCGCAATATGTTGCCGAAAGCTGCGGGAGCGATACTGCACCGAGAGGACAGCAACGGTGGTTATGGTGGCTGTGGTTATAGTGAGCTGCGGGACAAGGGTTCCGTTATACTTTGCCATTGAGCCTTACGTCATCATTGACAACACGCCGTGGCGGTGCACCACCACATATGAATACGCTACTTCACCCGCGTGGAAAGGATACGAATTGCTGCTCAGTGTTTTAACACCATTGCTACCCATTGGATTAATCCTTGTGTTTAACGGGTTAACCGTAAGACATATCGTTGTGGCAAATAGAGTCCGCAGAAGGCTTCGGCACAGCAGTGACAATCAGAAAGATGCCGAGGTGGAAAAACGCAGAAAGTCGATGATATTGTTGTTTTATATATCAGCTAATTTCATATTATTGTGGATGCCCTATGTGGCCCATTCTCTGAAATGGCAAAAGCAGAACTATTTTTACGAGGATAGATATTTGAGTTCCCCGGTATACATCCTACAGCAATTTGGGTTCATGTTGCAAATTCTCAGCGTTTGCACCAACACTTGTATCTATACACTGACACAGAGGAAATTCAGAGAAGAGCTGAGGAATGGAATGAAGTATGTGTTTACATTAAATGGCCATCTGTGTAGATAACGCCCGTGTCTAATGACAATTCAGCGGAGTTTTCATATAAAACCGTTTTACAATGAACAGGTTTGGCACAAATGTCATAAATCCAACCAATCATATGCCTGATCATCCGGAAATTGCAGAATTGGCAGAAGATTGCTCAGTTCATACAGTTCAGGTTGGTAGCAATACAAACTCTCAACGCTGCTGGCGTGATTGTTACATCGGTTTAAGTATGGGATAATTTCTCAGTTGTGTGCAGTAAAGATTCATGTCACTATATGAGGACAGGTGGACGCGAACAGTCGGCACTGGATCTAATATTAGAAAGGGAAACGGGTCAGGTGACAGACCTCTCAGTGGGACAGCATTTCAGAACGATAGGACAGATCTTCCCTCCTTTTTACCTTACCCAGGGATAGGACCAGAGAGTATTGAATGTGTTTAATTGGGGGTCAGCGATTTATGGTACTGCCTGGCAGGAGCTTAGGAAGGTACATTGGGAAATGATGCACTCGGCGTATTGCGCAACAGATATGTGGGGATTGTTTAGGGATCACTTACACGGGGTTCAGTATAGGCTTGACTCAGTGACGCAGGGAAAGGATGACAGTGTAAAGTAACCCTGGGAGACAAGAAAGTTGGAACAACACGTCAAGAGGAAGGAAGAATGATACTTACAGAACAGGATGAAAGGATCAGGTAAGGCTATAGCAAGTCATAATGCAGACAGGAAGGAATTTAACAATGAACTTAAAAGAGTGATAGGGGGATTTGAGAAATCCTTGACGAGATGCATTGTGAAGAACAGGAGGGGACTGGGGAGAGTGTGGACAGATCAGAGGTAAAAGAGGAAAACTAGTGCCTGGAGTTCAAGGAGGCGGTAAAGCTCCTCACTGAATACATTGATCAATGTGAACACAGCGTCAAAAGGCAGATATGCTCGAATATGCCGACGCTGAGAAAGACGATGCGCTGGAAACTTGGAAAACATTATGATAGATGATATCCCACTGCCGAAAAAGATATAGTCAAGGTAATAGATGATTCCCAGATACCGGAAGGGCTATACTCCAGGTAATTTCGGAAGGCGAGCTCAGATATTGCTGAGCTTTTGGATGGGATACTTGTGTCTTCACTGGCGACGGAAGTAGAACTAGATGATTGGAGGGTGGAAAATGTTACTCATTTGTTGACGAAAGATAATAGGGATAGTTGTTTGGAATTATAGACCAGGGAGACTCACATCAGTAGTGGGTAAACTACTGGAGAGGATTATTAAAGAAGGAATTTATGAATATTTGGAGAGACGTAGTCTGGCTACGGAGAGACAACGTGTTGTCCTTTATGAGTCAGATTGAATTATTTGAAAAAGTGAACATAAAACAAACAGAAGAATCAGAACAGTCGATGTGGCGGCATTAATCTTGGTCAGGCATTTTACCAGTTCTCCATAGTAGACTCATTCAGAAAGTCAGGAGGCATGGGATTGATGGAAATCTGGTTGCGTTGATTCAGAATTGGCTTCCTGACAGAAGGCAGATGGTGTGGTAGACAGAGTGAATGCTGGCTGAACGACAAAGGGCAGCCGTGTTCCTCATGGAGAGTCGAAACTTCTGTACACTTTACAACTCTATTGCGGGTCTGCAGTTCTAGTGCTCCAAGAAATAAGGCTGAGGGAAATAACCGATTTAATATGATCACACAGCGGCACCTGGATAATTAATGGAATTAGGATTGACGACGTCAGCAAATCGCTGAGCGACTGACTGCACCAGCACGTTTACTGAACTGACCTGTCATTTACATATTACAGGGCAAATGCTACAATGACTTCAAAGCATCTTTTCCAATGGAGCGCTACAACTTAAAACCAGCATTTCAAAGTGTTCAGCAACAGCTTTTGCTGCTCATTAAAAGAAAAAGCTTTCCAAAATGCCAATTCCAAATCCCCAGTTAAAGTACACACCAAATTATCTTAAAGTCAATTTATCTCTGAATCGTGGTTTTATCGGGTGTAGATACGCTCATATTTCGATCCATTTTACCCTGAATCCACATGGTCGGTGTGGACTACGTGTCTCTCTCTGAAATCATTAATAAATGAAACATACAAAACTACACAAAATAAAAACGCAGCGAAGGCAAAGCAAATACCCGGGCTCACACTTCCCTTCCTTCAAGACCATCGCAGGGCACTGGAGAATATAGAATGAACAATTTCCAAAGCTTCCATCTTCTCATGCTGTAACCATCCATTAACTCAGTCTCCATGCTTTAGTGTGTGCAAGGACAGAGGGATAAAACAGGATCAACGACTTTCTAGATTAGTGAGACACTGAAGCTCTAACCCAGACATACAGTCTGACAGGTGTAGGAAACCACTGCACAGAAACAGGGTCTTCAGACTGTCCAGTCAGTGAGGAATTATTTAAACTTCCTACTGCCATCGACCTCATCCGGACCGTGGCCATCCATATTCCACTCATCCGTGTACTTCCCCAATAATCTCTTAAACGTTGACATTGGAATCTCAATTACTATTTGTGTTGACAGCACTGTCTACAATCTGTCGACCCACTGAGTGAAGAAGTTTCCCCTCATGTTTCCGTTAAACATTTCACATTCACCATTCTCCCTTGATCTCCAGTTGTATTCTCGCCCGTAGGCTTCTGTCTCAGGCGCTGAGAGAGCGGGCGGAGAGGACACGTCACGGGCCGTGGCTGACGAGGGAAGTAAAGGGCAGTATAAAAATAAAATAGAAGTATAACATAGCAAAGAAGAGCGGGAAACCAGAGGACTGGGAAGCTTTTAAAGAACAGAAGATAACAAAAAAGGCAATACGCCAAGAAAAAATGAGGTACGAAGGTAAACTAGCCAAGAATATAAAGGAGGATAGTAAAAGCTTCTGTAGGTATGTGAATAGCAAAAAAAAAAATATAGTTAAGAACAAAATTGGGCCATTGAAGACAGAAACGGGTGAATTTATAATGGGGAACAAGGAAATGGCAGATGAGTTGAACAAGTACTTTTGATCTGTCTTCACTAGAGAAGACACAAACAATCTCCCAGATGTAATAGTGGCCAAAGGAACTAGGGTAAGGGATGAACTGAATGAAATATATATTAGGCAAGAGACGGTATTGGATAGACTGTTGAGTCTGAAGGCTGATAAGCTCCCGGGACCTGATGGTCTGCATCCAAGGGTACTTAAAGAGGTGGCTCGAGAAATCGTGGACGCATTGGTAATCATTTTCCAATGTTCTATAGATTCAGGAACAGTTCCTGCTGACTGGAGGGTGGCTAATGTTGTCCCACTTTACAGGAAAGGAGGGAGAGAGAAAACAGGGAATTATAGACCGGTTAGCCTGACGTCAGTGGTGGGAAAATGCTGGAGTCAATTATAAAAGACGTAATTACGACAGGTTTGGATAGAAGTAGAAGGATCAGTCCGAGTCAACATGCACTAATCTTCTGTTTTTTGAGGATGTAACTATGAAAATGGACAAGGGAGAGCCAGTGGATATAGTGTAGATGGACCTCCAGAAAGCTTTTGATGAAGTCTCACATACGAGATTAGTGGGCAAAAATCGGGCACATGGTATTGGGAGCAGAGTACTGACATGGATTGAAAATTGGCTGGCTGACAGGAAACAAAGAGTAGCGATTAACGGGTCCCTTTCGGAATGGCAGGCTGTGGCTGTGACCAGTGGGGTACCGCAAGGTTCGGTGCTGGGACCGCAGATGTTTGCAACATATATTAATGATTTAGATGAAGGGATTAAAAGTAAATTTGCAAATTTGCTGATGACACAAAGCTGGGTGACAGTGTGAAATGTCAGGTAGATGTTATGAGAATGCAGGGTGACTTGGACAGGTTGGGTGAGTGTGCAAATGTATGGCAGATGCAGTTTAATGTGGATAAATGTGAGATTATCCACTTTGGTGGCAAGAACAGAAAGGAAGATTACTATCTAAATGGAGTCAAGTCAGGAAAAGGGGAAGTACAACGAGATCTAGGTGTTCTTGTACATCAGTTAATGAAAGCAAGCATGCAGGTACAGCAGGCAGTGAAGTAAGCTATTGACATGCTGGCCTTTATAACAAGAGGAATTAAGTATAGGAGTAAAGAGATCCTTCTGCAGCTGTATAGGGCCCTGGTGAGACCCCACCTGGAGTATTGTGTGCAGTTTTGGTCTCCAAATTTGAGGAAGGACATTCTTGCTATTGAGGGAGTGCAGCGTAGGTTCACAAGGTTAATTCCCGGGATGGCGGGACTGTCATATGTTGAAAGATTGGAGCGGCTGGGCTTGTATACACTGGAATTTAGAGAGGGGACCTGATTGAAACATATAAGATTATTAAGGGATTGATCACGCTGGAGGCAGGAAGCATGTTCCAGCTGATGGGTGAGTCCAGAACTGCAGGCTACAGTTTAAGAAAAGGGGGTAGGCCATTTTGAACAGAGATACGGAAACATTTTTCACGCGGAGTGGTGGATATGTGGAATGCTCTGCCCCAGAAGGCAGTGGAGGCCAAGTCTCTGGATGCATTCAAGAGAGAGTTAGATAGAGCTCTTATAGATAGTGGGGTCAAGGGATATGGGGAGAGGGCAGGAACGGGGTACTGATTGTGTATGATCAGCCATGATCACAGTGTATGGTGGAGCTGGCTAGAAGGGCCGAATGACCCACTCCTGGACCTAGTCTATTGTCTATTACCAATTTGGTTCACCTAGTCTATATGTAGATTGAGGTCACCCATTTTCACTGCTGTTCCTTTTTTGCACGCATTTCTAATTTCCTGTTTAACGCCATTCCCAACCTCACTACGCGTGTTAGGTGGCCTGTTCACAATTCCCAGCAGCGTTTTCTGCCCCTTAATGTTATGCAGTTCTACCCATGTCGATTCCACATCCTCCAGGCTATTGCCCTTCCTTTCTACTGCGTTAATCTCCTCTCTAACCAGCAAAGCTACCCCACCTCCTTTTCTTTCCCGTCTATCACTCCTGAATATTGAATATCCCTGGATGTTGAGCTCCCATCCTTGGTCACCCTGGAGCCATGTCTCTGTGATCCCAACTATATCATATTCATTAATAAATATCTGCACATTCAATTCATCCACCTTGTTACGAACGCTCCTCGCATTGATACACAAAGCCTTCAGGCTTGTTTTTACAACACTCTTAGACCTTATACAATTATGTTGAAAAGTGGCTCTTTTTGCTTTTTGCCCTGGATTTGCCTGCCTGCCACTTTTACTTTTCACCTTACTACTTTTTGCTTCTACCCTCATTTTACACCCCTCTGTCTCTCTGCACTTATTCCCATCCCACTGCCACATTAGTTTAAATCCTCCGGAAAAGCAGTAGCAAACGCTTCCCCTAGGACATGGATTCCAGTCCACCCCATGTGTGGACCGTCCTATTTATACCGGTCCCACCTCCCTCAGAACTGGTTCCAATGACCCAGAAATTTGAATCCCTCCCCCTTGCACCATTTTTCAAGCCACGTATTCATCTGAAATATCCTCCTATTTCTACTCTGACTAGCACGTGACAGTGGTAGTAATCCAGAGATTATTACCTTTGTGGTCCTACTTTTTAGTTTATCGGCTAACTTCCTAAATTCACCTTGTAGGACTTCATCCCGTTTATTTTTTTAACTATATCGCTGGTACCTATGTGCACCACAACCACTGGCTATTCACCCTCTCATTCCAGAATGTCCTGCAGCCATTCAGAGACATCCTTAACCCTTGCAGCAGGGAGGAAACATATCACCCTGGAGTCTCTTTGCGGCCGCAGAAACGCCTATCTATTCCCTTTACAATTGAATCCCCTATCACTTTCGCTCTCCCACTCCTTTTGCTTCCCTCCTATGCCGCAGAGCCACCCATGGTGCAATGAACTCAGCTGCTGCCGCCTTCTCCTGATGAGACATCTCCCCCAACAGTATCCAAAGGTATATCTCTTTAGGAGGAGTATATCTGACACGTGTCAGGTTTTCCCTTGTGGGAGGACCAGCCAGGCGAAGACTCACACAGTGAATGGTGGGGAAATGAGGTGTGCGGGAGAGCGGAGGGATGTGAAAATACAGTTCCATAATGCCTAGATAGGTTCGTAGGCATGGAGATAAGGAAAGCACTTGGGACATTGGCCTTCGTAAATCAAAGGGCAGAGTACAAATATTGTGATGTTATTTTGAACTTGTTCAGGGATATACTACCTCATTTGTCATTTTACCACCATTCATGTATTGTTTAATTTCGTCTAATGTTTTCAATTTGCCGTACAGAGCAACAGTAAGAATCAAGTTATATAAGACACCAATATTGAATCTGATTCAGAATAATTAACGGAGATGTGTATTGCAAGATTTTCTTTCATACGCATAGTGGTGTGTGTCCAGCGTGAATGCCAGGGGTATTGGTGGAGCCAGATGAAATAGAAGCCACCATGAATGTGTGGAGAATGGAGGGTGTGGACATGGTTTAGGCAGAGGGGATTGGTTCAGTTAGGCATGCATTATAGATCAAGTCGTTTACAACAACGCACTGAGCAGAAGGGCCTGTTCCCCTGTCCCCTGATGTACAGTTCGATGTTGCTGAGACCACAGCTGGAGTGTTGTGTGCTTATCCGGTCGCCCGCCTCAGGGAGGATGTGATTAGTCTGGAAAGGCACAGAAATGATACAGGAGTTTTGCTGCCGGGACCGGAGGACTGGAAACAAAAGGTGACTGGACAGTGACTGTGCCATGATCCCAATACTGTTTCCGCATTACTCCCCCACAGACCCCACTGTCACAATGCAATTGTAGGCTGACGTTAAAGGTGGCACAAATGGTTCATAGTTCACAAACATTGTCTTTAAGATGATGTGTTCGCAGCAAGAGGTCGTGCCTGACATAATGGCGAGACTGTAAGGGGATTGTTTTTGATTTCTTCATAAGTGCAGTAAAGGTCTGCATATTTTATTAAGCACATAAAACGATACGATCACGTTTTAATCACAAAATCCTACGAAATCACAGCAAATGTGCACTGCTCCCGGACGGGCCACCCGCCACTGCAGTCGCACAGTGTAGTGGGTAAAACTACAAAAAAAAACCTCCCTTACCTCCAGCAGCACAATGATTGTGGGTAGAAGTTAGAAACAGGATGTGTCACTCCAGTGGAGCTGGACTCCAGTAGTCAGCGTGAAATTGAGCTGTCACATTCCAGACTACCTGAACCTATGGTAGTTTTAATCGTTTCCATTCGTTTACCTCCCACTCTCTTAAGTTCCAAGAAATAAAGAGCCATCCTTGCTTACCTCTCCCTATAACAGAAGCCCTAAACTTCTCTCTCTCTCTCTCTCTCTCTCTCTCTCTCTCTCTCTCTCTCTCTCTCTCTCCCTCCCTCCCTCCCTCTCTCACACGCACACACACTCACACACACAATATCTATCTCGTTCTCTCTATCTCACCATCCCCACACGTACCCCACTCTCGTTTCGACACATCATTCAGTCACAATTTCACGTCTTCCCTTGCAACCGCGTTCATGTCTCCCCGCTGTTCATACTGTCCCGGTGCTGCCGATCGATGGACGATGCGCCCGGGATAAACACCTGTGAGCAGGCGGTAAATCTGGGTTGCGCTCAGGATTTGGCTTTATTAATGAAGTGAAGCACCGAGGTGACTGGATATTTCACCGCGCTGATCATCTGCTCCCTGAATTTCGACTGAGTCACCGCGTAAATAAATGTGTTCGTGCAGCAGCTGAAATTCCTCAGCAAAACTCCGACGTGGTGGAAGATCCATTCAGAATCATTGAAATCGAATCCTAACCCTTTGATCTCGTAATACATGAAATTTACAACGTTCGTCATCCACAGGAGGATGAAGCTGCCGGAGAGGGTGAAGAGTAAAACCACAGACCTCCTCCGGCTCTCCATCTCCGGGTCACTACGATTCTCCTGGTTGCTCTGACCCCTCAGCCCCTTCCGGACTCGATTGGCCGCTAAAATGTGCCTGACTGTCAGAGCGTTGAGCAGCAGAATCACAGCGAAAGGGATGAACGGAGTTAAAACCGTATCGAGCCAACCATTTGCTCTCCACCAGGGGTCAATGGAAATATAGTCCATGATTATACAGAACCACGGTACATTGTCGATTATCTCGCTAGGTTCCCATAAGAAATAGCGGGTAATGTTTTTCAGATAGCACAGTACGGAAGTTGTTGTTAGAACCACAGCCGCAGTTTTCCCGGTGCAGTATTTTGTTTTCAGATTCTGGCAGCAAATCGCTACAAAGCGATCAACAGTGAAAGCGACGGTGAACCAGACAGAACAGTATGTGGCTGTGAACCTCAGTACCTCCATAACCCTGCACACAGGAGTAATGTCCAGAAAACACCGCGGGAAGTAATAATTTTTGATTCGAAACAAAATTACCTCGAAGACAACGTTCAGTAGATCCGCCGCTGCCATGGCCACCAGGTAGCGGGAGGTGCAGGTAGAGAGGCCGCACTTCCCCCGGGACAGGATCACAATCGCCACTAAATTTACTGCAGAGAAAGAAGTAAAGATGAGAACAAACACTGGGCATTACTGAACACATTCCGCGGCAATTAACACGTGAACAAGAGTGCGAGGGTCGGTTACGGCTGCTAATTGAACATCAGACACGGGTCACACTGTCTTTGACCGGCCACCTTCAGAGCGGTGTTAGAACGATTTGTGGGGAAGCGTGGGCGATAAAAACGATCTGCATGACGATCGGTCCGTGCTGATCCGGATTCCAGTCGCTGATGGGGCCGGTTTCACTGATTTAACCGTGTCTGATCAGGCCTCTGGAAAATCCGCATCTGTTGGGGCTGAGAAGGGATCCAGGGGGACGCAACGCATGGAAAATACAAGAGAAAATCAGCAGCTCTGGCGTCATATATGGAAAGGTACAGCCACAACGTTTCGGGCAGAGAGCCTCTGTCAGGACTAAACGGTGCTCCAATTTACGACAGGACTCAGAAGCAAAGCAAGGGTCAACTTATTAACCAGAAGCCCGGTGGCTCGCCTAATGGATTAATCCTGCAGCGCAGCTCAACTCGATAACACACGTCAGCAGATCCATGGACACGGGTTCCAGTGATCCAGCTCAATTACTGACCAACAAGCCGAGGAATCTGACGTTGGCAGACTCGAAAGTCAAACGTGAAACACAGGAGCACGTGTTCACTTTGTTTCATAACTCAGAAACAGTGAACTTACTAAAATATTCCCTGACGCACTTCCTCGCAAAGATGTCCGTCCCCGACATTGGTACAGCAAGGGACAAGGTCCCATTAAAACCCTTCCAGTCACATGTTCCCGCAGTGCCCCTGTCTCCATAACTGGGCAAGTTCGGACAAGGTCTCATTAAAAACCCTGGCAATCTCATTTCCCCGGTGAACTGCCTGACCCCATCAATGGGACAAGACTGCAACAGGTCTCATTAAATCTCTGCCAGTCCTTCTTCCACTCAGTTGCCTGTCCCAAGCACTGGGGCAGGTTAGCAGAAGGTCTCATTAAAACTCTGCCAGTCCTTCTTCTACTCAGAGTTGCCTGACCCAAGCACTGGGGCAGGTTAGCAGAAGGTCTCATTAAAACTCTGCCAGTCCTTCTTCTACTCAGAGTTGCCTGTCCTAAGCACTGGGGCAGGTTAGCAGAAGGTCTCATTAAAGCCTCGCCCCCGTCATTTAACCGGAGAGATGCCTGTTCCCAGCACCGGACAATCTCTGGTCAAGCTCCCACTAAACACCATGAGTCTTACTTCCGCGGACTGCTGCCTGTCCCCGTGTGTACAACTCTGGAAAACGTTCCATTAAATACCTGCCGCTCTTACTTTTCCGGAGGGCTGTCTGTCCCTGTACTGTTAAATGTCTGCCAGTATTACAGTCCCGGACTGCTGCCCCCAGGTAACTGGTAAAGCTCTGGACAAGGTCCCGTGAGGAAGTGCTCATCACACTTTCCCGCAGACCTGCTTGTTCCCAGCGTTGGTACAAACCTGGAAAAACTCCCATTAATACCCTGTCAGTCACACTTTCCCGCAGACCTGCTTGTTCCCAGCGCTGGTACAAACCTGTGCAAACTCCCATTAATACCCTGTCAGTCTCACTTTCCCGCAGACCTGCTTGTTCCCGGCGCTGGTACAAACCTGTACAAACTCCCATTAATACCCTGTCACTCTCACTTTCCCGCAGACCTGCTTGTTCCCAGCGCTGGTACAAACCTGGACAAACTCCCATTAATACCCTGTCAGTCACACTTTCCCGCAGACCTGCTTGTTCCCAGCACTGGTACAAACCTGGACAAACTCCCATTAATACCCTGTCAGTCTCACTTTCCCGTAGACCTGCTTGTTCCCAGCGCTGGTACAAACCTGGACAAACTCCCATTAATACCCTGTCAGTCTCACTTTCCCGCAGACCTGCTTGTTCCCAGCGCTGGTACAAACCTGGACAAACTCCCATTAATACCCTGTCAGTCTCACTTTCCCGCAGACCTGCTTGTTCCCAGCGCTGGTACAAACCTGGACAAACTCTCATTAATACCCTGTCAGTCTCACTTTCCCGGAGACCTGCTTGTTCCAGGCGCTGGTACAAACCTGTACAAACTCCCATTAATACCCTGTCAGTCTCACTTTCCCGCAGACCTGCCTGTCTCCAGCACTGGTACAAACCTGGACAAACTCCCATTAATACCCTGTCAGTCTCACTTTCCCGCAGACCTGCTTGTTCCCAGCGCTGGTACAAACCTGGACAAACTCCCACTAATACCCTGTCAGTCTCACTTTCCCGGAGACCTGCTTGTTCCCAGCGCTGGTACAAACCTGGACAAACTCCCATTAATACCCTGTCAGTCTCACTTTCCCGGAGACCTGCTTGTTCCCAGCGCTGGTACAAACCTGGACAAACTCCCATTAATACCCTGTCAGTCTCACTTTCCCGCAGACCTGCTTGTTCCCAGCGCTGGTACAGACCTGGACAAACTCCCATTAATACCCTGTCAGTCTCACTTTCCCGCAGACCTGCCTGTCTCCAGCACTGGTACAGACCTGTACAAACTCCCATTAATACCCTGTCAGTCTCACTTTCCCGCAGACCTGCTTGTTCCCAGCACTGGTACAGACCTGGACAAACTCCCATTAATACCCTGTCAGTCTCACTTTCCCGCAGACCTGCTTGTTCCCAGCACTGGTACAGACCTGGACAAACTCCCATTAATACCCTGTCAGTCTCACTTTCCCGCAGACCTGCTTGTTCCCAGCGCTGGTACAAACCTGGGCAAACTCTCATTAATACCCTGTCAGTCTCACTTTTACGGAGACCTGCTTGTTCCCAGCACTGGTACAGACCTGGACAAACTCCCATTAATACCCTGTCAGTCTCACTTTTACGGAGACCTGCTTGTTCCCAGCACTGGTACAGACCTGTACAAACTCCCATTAATACCCTGTCAGTCTCACTTTCCCGGAAACCTGCTTGTTCCCAGCGCTGGTACAAACCTGGACAAACTCCCATTAATACCCTGTCAGTCTCACTTTTCCGGAGACCTGCCTGTCTCCAGCGCTGGTACAAACCTGGACAAACTCCCATTAATACCCTGTCAGTCTCACTTTTCCGGAGACCTGTTTGTTCCCAGCGCTGGTACAAACCTGGACAAACTCCCATTAATACCCTGTCAGTCTCACTTTTCTGGAGACCTGCTTGTTCCCAGCGCTGCAACTCAGATCAATATATCATTCATACCCTGCGCGCCACACTTTCCCGGAGAGCTGTCTTTCCAGAGATCCGAGAAAACTCTGAACAATGTCAAGTTGGTCCCCTCGCAATCTCATTTTTCGGAACTGCCTGTCCCCAGATCCGGGAAAGCTCAGGTCATGTTGTTATTAAAGTACCACGTGTTCACTTTGTTGAATAACTCAGAAACAGCGACGTTCACAATGTAAAACCCATCCCAGGCAGACCTTCCCGGAGAGCTGCCTATGTTCAGCACTGGTATAAGTCTGTCCAGGTGTCAGTAAAGGAGCAGGTGTTCACTCTGATCAATAACTCAGAAACAGCGACGTTCACAATGTAAAACCCTTCCCAGGCAGACCTTCCCGGAGAGCTGCCTATGTTCAGCACTGGTATAAGTCTGTCCAGGTGTTATTAAAGGAGCAGGTGTTCACTATGATCAATAACTCAGAAACAGCGACGTTCACAATGTAAAACCCTTCCCAGGCAGACCTTCCCGGAGAGCTGCCTATGTTCAGCACTGGTACAAGTCTGCCCAGGTGTCACTAAAGGAGCAGGTGTTCACTCTGATCAATAACTCAGAAACAGTCAACATCCCATTCCCTCACTGTCACAGTCACACATTTCCGGACAGCTAACTATCTCCAGCACTGTGGACAAGATACCATTAACGTTCGAGTCAAACCCATGAATCAAATGAAAAATCGGAATATTCAACTGAAGTATCGATATCACTGACCGATACTTGTGTAATGATCCTCAAGTTGGAAGCTGGCAAAATGATCTTCAGAGTTTTCACACCGGTTAACACACAGAAATATCAATCATGAAATGCTCTGGTCACTTACCAAGAACTCCCGTGAAGGAAATGACGACAGTCAATATTTTATCCACGCTCAGGTATCTATCCAACACTGTAGACATCTCCTCTCTTCAGTGATGTGTCGCCGTGTGCTACAGGCGATCTCACGGAATGAAATGTTGAGGCGGTAGACGCCTGCGATTTTTATTACCATTTAGTGACTCCAGGGGGACAGACTTAAAAATAAAGGTTTGCAAACCCTTACGTCAGAGAGGTGTATTCCCCGCGGTGTAACATTGTGATTAATTTAGTGAAATAATTGTGAAACTGCAGACAATGGAAACTGTGATGGTAGTAGTGGCTGTAAATTATGAGAAGCATTCTTCCAGCAGTGGGGATATTGTTTCAAATACCATCAGACCCAGCTCTCCACCTTATCTCGTGTCGGTTCGACTTTTGTCCATCAGTTGAGCAGACCCGCCGAGAGTAAACCGGCCACTCCACTCCGATTCTTCACCAATTGTAATCACAGCGCATCTCACTGTAACCTTATCTCCCACTGCCGATTACCAGCAACCATTCTCAGCTTGTTTGTCTGATGGGTACCAAACTTTGTCCTGGTTCAAAATATGTCTACGTTCATCACCGCTGACAGAAAAGTATACGCTGAGAATAAACGTTGGACCGTCTATTTCTCCTGCTCCTACATAGAACAGAGGAAGGTAAAGCACAGGAACAGACCTTTCAGCCCACAGTCTGCCCCATCCATGTCGCCATGTTAAACGAATCCTACTTACCAATACTTGATCAGTCTCCCTACATTCCCGGCTGTCCGTGTGTCAACCCTCACAGCAGTAATCTTGGGCTTCTGCGTTCTAGGGTCTCAAAAGCTTTTCGGCCATAGGTGTGTATTAATTGGAACTAACACAAGTGTCTGAGCCGTCAAAGGTGTCTTGTCAATTGCAATGTGCTTCCACTGTAAACATGTACTTCTAAGGAAACAGAATACTGATGTAAATTGTCATTGAAGCTTGTGAAACTGGAACTAGCGGTCATACGTTAAGGGTGAAAGGTGTGACATTTAAGGGGAAATTCTTCACTCTGAGGGTAGTGCGGGAGTGGGACGAGCTGTCAGCGGAATTGTTGGATTTGGGTTCGATTGCATTTTGTAGTTCTCTGTGACTCTAAACGAAGAGTGGTTGGAGGCTACCTGGCTGGGTGTGGGTGAGAAGCGTTCTTGATGGGGAAGAGAAATATATAGGTGACTGGGCAAAATGAGGCGATCAGGGTCAGGAATTTTAAGTTGCTGAAACGATGGAGATCATATGACCTATCCAGGATGTAGATGGGAACGGACTTTACCAAGGGCGATAAAAGAATTCGAGGAGTACGGTCAGGAGTCCAACCGGACAGAAGCAAGCAGAGACAATGGGCTAATCCGGACAGTCAGTTTTGTGTGGAAATTGTGTTTATGACATGGACTGGCTGCTGCTATTATCTCCCTCGCTCCTTGAATGGCATTTTCACCACAGCCAAAGGCCCTTCCCATTCCTTGTTCAACCTTCTCATGTTTGTTCGGTTGTCTGCGCAACTAAGCTCATGATGTTGCTGAATCCCTTAAAGTAGAACGTAACACATTTCTGTACATGGCCTTTGATTCAACAGTTACTTTGCAGATATATAGTTAGACGCTCTCTTACCAACAATACACCGGTTACACCCCCCCCCCACACACACACAAACATATACATAAACACACACACACACACACACACGTGCGCGCGCGTACAAATACATGGAAACATAGAACATAGAAAAACATGCTGCACAATAAATGTAAGAAGGGTAATGATAACATTGTAATGGGGAATTCACTATGCAAGGAGATTGGCAAAGGCAGGTTGGTGTCGGATCGCAAGAGAATTTGCTGACTGCCTCTGAGATGGCTTTCTAGAGCATCTTGTGCTTGAGCCTACTCGGGATAAGGCTATCTTAGTTTGGGTGTTGTGTAATAATCCAGTTCTTATTAGGAAGCTAACGTAAAAGAACCCTTAGGAAGACAGCTATCATTAGAACAAAAGAACGTAAGAAATAAGAAATAGGAGCAGGAATAGGCCACTCGGCCAATCGAGCCTGCCCCGCCATTTAATAAGATCAATTCTGGTCTGTCCATAAAATCAGCTCCAGCTAACTGCCTTTTTTCTACAACCCTTAATGCCACTATTATGTTAAAATCTATCTAACTGTATTTTAACTATATTTCGTGAAGAAGCCTCAACTGCTTTCCTGGGCAGAGGATTACAAAGATTCACCTCTCTCTGGGAAAATAAAAACAGTTTCTCCTCATCTCCGTCCTAAATCTTTCCCCTGAATCTTGATCCGATGATCCCTACATGTAGTATCACCTAACAATGGAAATCTTATCTATCCCGGTCTAAATGATCTGCTCTCATTCTTCTGAATTTCAGAGACCATAGCCCCAGGCGATACAGTCCCGCTCATAAATTAATCCCTTCATCTCTGTAGTCAACCTGGTAAACATCCCCTGCACTGCCTCCAAAGCCAATATATCCTTCTTCAAATATGGAGACCATTACAGTACACGGTACTGCAAGTGCGGCCTCAACAGTACCCTGTATAGTTGCAACATGACCTCCCTGCTCTAGAATTCAATCCCTCCAGGAATCAAGACCAACATTCCGTTTGCCTTCTTAATTAACTGTTGTATATGCAAACAAACTTTTTGCAATTCGTGCACAAGCACTTCCAAGTCCCTCCGAACAACAACACGCTACAATCTTTCACCGTTTAAATAATATTTTGTTCTTCTATTATTCTTTCCAAAGTAGATGATCTCGCATTGACCAACGTTGGATTCTATCTGCCGGACCTTGGCCCACACACTTAACCCATCTATATCCCTCTGCAGACACTCCTCATCATCTGTACAATTTGCTTTTCCACTCAATTTAGCGTCATCAGCAAATTCTGCTGCTCTGCACCCAGTCCCCTCTTCCAAGCCATCAGTGTAAATGGTAAAGAGCTGTGGGCCCAGTACCCACCCCTGCGGCACCGCACTCACTACTGACTGCCAACCGGAGAAACACCCATTTATACCAACTCTCTGCCTTCTATTGGTTAACCAATCTACTATCCATGTCAATATACTTCCTTTGACTCCATGCATCCGTATCTTATTTACAAGTCTCTTGTGCGGCACCTTATCGAACGCCTTCTGCAAATCCAAGTATACGAAATCCACCTGTTGCCCTCTAACCTCTGCACTCATTATGTCCTCAAAGAACGCCAGCAAGTTTGTCCAACAGGACCTGCCCATTCTGAATCCGTGCTGCCTCTGTCAAATGGAACCTATCCTTTTCGCTCTTTCTTCCTTAAAGACAAATTCAAGCACTTTCCCGACAACAGATGTTAAGCTAACTGGCCTATAGGTGCCCGCCTTTTGCCTTCATCCTTTTTTTAAAAGGTGACGTGACATTCGTTGTCTTCCAATCCGCCAGGAACTGCCCAGAGTCTAGAGAGATTTGATAAATGATTACGAACACGTCGACTATAACCTCCGCCAATTCCCTCGGCACCCTGGGATGCATCCCATCAGAACCAGGGGAATTATCAAACTTCAGGCCCTCTAGTTTGCTCATCACTATCTCTTTGGTGACAGGTGATTTTATCGAGCTCCTCACCTCCATTTTCGCTTATAACATCCTCCTTTGGCATATTAGACGTGTCCTCCACCGTGGAGACTGGCACAAAATAGTCGTTCGATGCCTCAGCCATTTCCTTACCACCGTATATCAATTTCCCTTTCTCGTCTTCCAAGGGACCTACGTTGACTTTAGCCACCCTTTTGCTCTTTATATATTTATAGAAACATAGAACACCTACAGCACAATACAGACCCTTCGGCCCACAATGTTGTGCCGAACATGACCCTACCTTAGAAATTACTAGGCTTACCCATAGCCCTCTATTTTTAAAGCTCCATGTACCAATCCGGAAGTCTCTTAAAAGACCCTATCGTATCCGACTCCACCACCGTTGACGGCAGCACATTCCCCGTACTCACTGCTCTCTGAGTAAAACACCTACCCCTGACATCCCCTCTGTACCTACTCCCCAGCACTTTAAACCTGTGCCATCTTGTGGCAGCCATTTCATCCCTGGGAAGAAAAAGCCTCTGACTATCCACACGATCAATGCCCCTCATCAACTTATACACCTCTATCAGGTCACCTCTAACCCTCCGTCGGTCCAAGGAGAAAAGGCCGAGTTCACTCAACCTATTCTCATAAGGAATGCTTCCCAATCCAGGCAACATCCTTGTAAATCTCCTCTGCACCTTTTCTCTGCTTTCCATATCCTTCCTGTTGTGAGGCGACCAGAACTGAGCACAGTACTCCAGCTGGGGTCTGACCAGGGTCCTATATAGCGGCAACATTACCTCTCGGCTCCTAAATTCAATTCGACGATTGATGAAGGCCAATACACCATACGCTTTCTTAACTACAGAGTCAACATCCGCAGCTGCTTTAAGCCTCCTATGGACTCGGACCCCAAGATCACTCTGATTCTCCACACTGCCAAAGACTTACCATTAATACTATATACTACCATCATATTTGACCTACCGAAATGAACCATACTTTCATAGGCTGAACTCCATCTGCCAATTCTCAGCCCAGTTCTGCAGGCTATTAATGTCCGCCTGTAACTTCTGACATCCCTCCACACTATTCACAACAACTCCAACCTTTGTGTCATCAGCAAACTTACAAACCCATCCCTTCACTTCCTCATCCAGGTGATTTATAAAAATCACGACGACTAGGGTCCCAGATCCCTGAGGCACTCCACTGGTCACCGGCCTCCATGCAGAATATGACCCATCTACAACCACCCTTTGCCTTCTGTGGGCAAGCCAGTGCTGGATCTACAAAGCAATTTCCGCTTGTATCCCATGCCTTCCTACTTTCTTAATAAGCCTTGCATGGGGTATCTTATTAAATGCCTTGTTGAAATCCATAGACTACATCTACCACTCTTTCTTCATCAATGTGTTTAGTCACAGCCTCAAAAAAAGAACGGTCTCATAAGGCACGACCCGCCCTTGACAAATTCATTCTGACTATTCCTTATCAAATTATACTTCTCCAATTGTTCATAAATCATGTCTCTCAAGATCTTCCGAATCAAGCTATGAACCACTGAGGTAAGACTCACTGGCCTATAATTATCTGGGCTATCTCTACCACTATTCTTGAATAAAGCAACAACATTCGCAACCCTCCAATCCTCCGGAACCTCTCCCGTCCCCATTGACGATGCAAACATAATCGCCAGAGGCTCAGCAATCTCCTTCCTGCCTCCCACGGTAGCCTGGGTACATCTCATCCGGTCCTGGCGACCTATCCAACTTGATGCTTTCCAAAAGCTCCAGCACATCCTCTTTCTTAATATCTACATGTTCAAGCTTGTTAGTCTGCTGCACGTCATCACTACTATCACCAAGATACTTTTCCATAGTGAATACTGAAGCGAAGTATTGATTAAGTACCTCTGCTATTTCCTCCGGTTCCATACACATTTTCCCACTGTCACACTTGATAGGTCCTATTCTTTCACGTCTTATCCTCGTGCTCTTGACATACTTGTAGAATGTCTTGGGGATTTCCTTAATCCTGCCCACCAATGCCTTCATATGGCCCCTGTCTCCTGACTCCCAGCTGTCTCTTTTTGTGAGCCAGCTGCTCTTCCCAGTCTCCTCAGTTTGGTTCGCAGCCTCCAAAAATTCTAGTTTAAACTTTCCCTAGTAGCCTTAGCCTCCCCGCCAGGATATTGGTCCCCATGGGATGCAAGTGCAACCTGTCCTTTTTGTACAGGTTACACCTGCTCCAAAAGAGGTCCCAATTATCCAAAGATCTGAATCCCCGCCTCCTGCTCCAATCCCTCAGCCACGCAATTATCCTCCACTTCATTCTATTCCTATTCTCACTGCCACGGAGCACATCCAGTAGTCCCCTGGTTACTACATTCGCTGTCCTGCTTCTCAACTTCCTTCCTAACTCCCTGTAGTCTTTTTTTTTTCAGGACCTCTTCCCTTTCCCTACCTATGTCATTGATACCAGTATGTACCACGACCTCTTGCTCCTCACCTCCCCAACGCAGGATATCTTGGATGTGATCAAAAACATCCTGGACCCTGGCACCTGGGAGGCAAACTGCCATCCGAGTTTCTTTCCTGCGTCCACAGAATCACCTGTCGGACGCCGAAACTAGAGAGCCCCCTATCACTAATACCTTCCTCTTCCTTTCCATAACCTTCTGAGCCACGGTGCCGGTGCAGAGGCACGGCCACTGTCACTTCCCCCAGGTAGGTTGTTTCCTACCCACCCCGCCCCCAACAATACTCAAGCAGGAATTCTTACTTTCAAGGGGTACAGCCACACCGGTACTCTCTAGTTAGTACCTGACTCATTCCCATCCCACTCCTGACTGTGAACCAGTTGTCTGTCTCCCGTGGTTCCTGTGTGACCATCTGCCTATAACTCCTTTCTATTATCTACCCGCTCTCCCTGAACAGACGAAGGTCATCGAGTTGCATCTCCAGTTTCCTAACTCGGTCCCTAAGGAGCTGCAGCTCGACATACCAAGTGCAGTTATAGCCATCCGGGAGGCTAGGAGACTCCAGGACCTTCCACATCTGACACCGAGCAAAGAAAACCGGCCTCACACACATACTTACTCCTTTACAGGTAACACAGTTAAACCTTTCTCGTCTATTCCCGTAACTGCCTAAGACCTTTCAGCCAAAGCCCTATCAAACTGCTGCCTGCTCGCTCCGACGCTGCCCGCGGATATGGCGACCTTCTCTTTAAACCTTGCGCGCTCTACTGGTTGACGTCACGCGGCTGCGCAGTCCTGCCTCTCTTTTACTCCTTTGCTCCCGAAATCAGCCTTCACTCCCAGCCTTTTTGCTCCGAATCAAAGAACTTTTGCTATCTATTTTTCTATTTTGTGCTAGTTTACTTTCATACACTGCCTTTCCTTTCGTTATTTCTTGTTTAGTTGTTCTTCCCGTCTGTAGTCATAGTGGGAGCTCATGAGAGCCTGAAGGCGAGTCAGACTTAAGGTCAGGAGAATATGAAAGGAAGTGTTCCCTCCCTGCGGTGAGCTTACGTCTCCACGAGAGGGAGGTGCTCATGCTCGCTCGCGAGTCGTTTCGAGTCGATAGGATCTTGAGACCGAAGGGGCTGAGGAAGTACAGTTCCCATGCCATGCACTGACGCAACCAGTCAGGGTGCTCTCAACTGCGTCCCTGCAGTAAGTTCCTAGGATTTCGAGGACCATACCAAACTTCCTCAACCGTCTGATCTGAAAGAGGTGCTGTTGTGCCTTTTTCACTTCACAACTGGTGTGTACAGACCACGTGAGGTCCTCGGTGATGTGGATTTCGAGTAACCTAAAACTGTTTACCCTCTCAACAGATCCATTGATGTCAATAGGGGTTAGCCCGTCTCCATTCGTCCTGTCGTCCACAACCAGCTCCTTTGTTTTTGGGATATTGAGGGAGAGTTTGTTTACTTGACGTCACTGCGACAGAGAGATAACTTATTCCCTGCAGGCCACTTCGTTATTTTATGAGATTAAGTCAATCAATGTAGTGTTGTCGCTAAATGTAATTAACAGATTCGAGCTGTGGGTGGCGATACAGTCATGGGTATACAGGGAGTAAAGGAGGGGACTCGATATATGGCCCTGAGGGGTTCCTGTGTTAAAAATCGGAGAGGTGGAGGTGAGGGAGCCCACTCTTACAACCTGCTGGCGATCTGAGAGGCAGGGTCAAGGACGAGATCTCTGAGCTTCCTGTCGAACCTGGAGGCAATTATGGTGTTGAATACTATAGTCCAAGAATAGCATTCTCACATAAGCAATCTTCTTCTCCAGATGTGTCAGGGCAGTATGTAGAGCACTGGCTACTGCGCCGTCTATCGATTGGTTGTGTCGATAGGCAAATTATAAGGGGTCCAGTACCCTCCTTTCGTAAGAGGTTTACATGCACTAATCACAGAGGCTCGCGTCAGTCACCAAGAAAACTCAATGCCCCGCTGTTTCCCCACAAACTCGTGTCATTCCCCATACTCACCCCATTGCCCCACTCTTTGCGCACAGCCCCGTGTCTGGGTCCAAATTAATCACTCTACCCGCTCTCGTCCCACAGCCCTGTGTCAGTTCCAGAAGTAATTACCTATGGATCCCCTTGGAATTATGTTGATATTAAGCTTGAGCAATCAGGAAAGGATATGTCCTGGAAAAATGCACAACGGAAATGTGAATATATCTTAGGCTGCACTTACATGGGGTTCTGGACAGGTTTGCCCCATTCAGACAGGGAAAGGACGGTAGAGTGAAGGAACCATGGTTGACAAGAGATGTGAAACATCTGGTCAAGAGGGAGAAAGAAGCTTCAGGAAGCTGAGCTCAGGATTAGAAAGCAAGGACCAGTCATGACTGTAGATTTACAAAGTAGCCGGGGACAAACTGAAGAATGACAGTAGGACAACTAGAAACGTCTACAGAAGCTCTGCAGTAACTTTAAGGAAAACCCCAAGCCATTCTAGATGTATGTGAAGAGAACGATGACTGGAATGAGTATAGGACCGGTCCGGGATAGAAGATGAAATAAGCCTCTGAAGTCGAGGGAGGAAGGGCAGGTCCTGAATGAAGACTTTATTTCAGTATTCACCAGTGAGAGGGGCATTTGTGAGGACAGCATTACACGGGCCGATGTGCGGCAACATACCGAGGTTAAGTGAGAGGATGTACTGGAACTTTTGCAAAAAACACAGTAGGTTAAATACGTCTTCTTGTGTGGTCGGGAGAAAGCCTGAGTGACTGCGGGAAGCTGTGAGTCCTACTTCAGTGATGGGCAAATTATCAGAGAACTTTTTTAGATACAGGAGTTACGAGAATTTGGAGAAAGATTACCAAATTTGGGAGAGTCAGTATGGCTTTGTCAGGGGAAGATCATGTCTCACGAGCCTGGTTCAATTCTGTGAGGATGTGACGGTTATACTTACGGTTAACTATGGCAGGACATTTCAAAAGGTTTGGTATCCTGGGAGAGTTGGCTTGTGGATTCAGGACTGACGCCCGAAAAGGCAGAGGATAGTTGTGGATGGAGCGTTTTCTCCACGGATGCTGGTGCCAGTGGTGTCCGGCAGAGATCTGTTCTGAGACACCAGGAAAGTTGTGCTTTAAAAAATGATGTGAGTAAGGAAGTGGAAGGGTGGTTTATTGTATTTGTAATGGTGTGGAGGTTGGGAGAATTATGGACAGTATAGAAGTTTGTCACAGGTTTCAACATGACAGTAACAGGACACAGGGCAGGGCTGAGAAGTTACAGACGGAGTTCAATCCGGAAAAGTACGATGCGAATCACTTTGGAAGGATGATTTTGTAAGCAACAATTACAAAATATATCTTCATTTAAATAGCTGAAGCCAGGTAACATGGAAAATAATATGGAAAAAAAAACACATCATATTTTGTTTTAAAGTAATTACATTGCAAAATCCCTTGTGGAGTCAAACTCATGACAAGGGGTTTGAGTGAGTAAAAATAGTTTAACGTAAGTGTTTGTGCAATTGGTTGTCACTAATGTCCCTGACGTGATACCCACACTAATTACAACAGTGGAATTGCTCTCTCCTCAATAAAAGACTGCTAAACCGATCCACAGTCAACCTGAGCAGCTGAAACGCTCCGTACAACTGAACGCTGCTTCAGACGGAATATGGGATTTCCGGCGATTTACTACATCGCGGCCATTTTCTATCCCACACTTGTAGCGGTTGGTGTCCCCGGAAAGATGCCGGAGCTGGTCACTTTATGTATGGTGCCGTCGTTACTCTGCTGCGGTATCCGCACTGTTACTGAGCACAGATGCTACCGTCGGCTGAAACGTGTTTCCGGAATGGAGGATTCAAATATCCAATGGTTTTATTTTCATTTTTTGTAGTTCAATCGCAGAGTTTTCTTCTTTTCTCAATTAAGGTGGTGCCGACATTGTCAATGTTTCATAATTTCACCTCGCTCGGCTTTCTGAAGTGATGCTGCTCTCTTCTTTTCCAGGACTGCAGACACTTCGAACTTATAACAATGTGACAGCTTATTTAAATGACGGTCCTGTCTATTTTCGACTCGTAGGTCTGTTCGTCTGTAAGTCAGTAAATAAGAACTCGTACTTTGCAACTCCATGATACCACTTTGACACCGTTACAAATAATCCCGTCTGTTCTTCCAACTCCAGTAATTGTTTACTGTGGCGATTTACTGCTCACCGGATCTCTCGCTCTAAACTGTGGGAAGGTCGCCAATCCACTGACACACACATCCGGCATTGTCCTCCAGCCGGAGTGCAGCGACCGAGACCGCACACACTGGACTCCCGCTTTCCACTTCCAAACAGACCATACCCTGTATAGCATCGGCAGAATGGGGACATTCAGGGAACTGACTATAACTGTATTTCTATTTTGTCTCCAAATTTATTGTAGTTAATTTAACGGCGATTGTGATCCTATCTCGGGGAAAATGCGGACTCTCCAAATGCATCACCCGTTACCTGGTTGGAATGGCAACAGCGGATCTGATGGTGGTTATCGTTTTTGCTTTAGTGGAACAGACCAATAATAGCTACATTTATTCCAGATCCCTGCTCATCACTCCTGTATGCGCACTGACACTTGTACTTCGGGTCGTTACGAGGGACTGTTCTGTTTGGTTCACCGTCAGTTTTACCTTCGATCGCTTCATCGCAATATGTTGCCAAAAGCTGCGGGAGCGATACTGCACCGAGAGAACAGCAACGGTGGTTATGGTGACCGTGGTTATAGTGAGCTGCGGGAGATGTGCCCCGTTATACTTTGCCCTTGAACCTTACGTCATCATTGACAACACGCCGTGGCGGTGCACCGTCACATATGAATACGTTACTTCACCCGTCTGGAGAAGTTACCAATTACTGGGCAGTGTTTTAACACCATTGCTACCAATCGGATTAATCCTGGTGTTTAACGGGTTAACTCTACGGTATATCGTTGTGGCAAATAGAGTCCGCAGAAAGCTTCAGCGGAGTTTTCAAATAAAGCTGTTTTTCAATGAATAGGTTTGACCAATATTTCATAAATTCAAATAATCATATGCCTAATCAAGCAACCCAAACAAAAAGTTGGTGGAACGCAGCAGGCCAGGCAGCATTAATAGGAAGATGTAGAGTCGAGATTTCGGGCCGAGCCCCTTCGTCAGGACTAATTGAAAGAAGTGTGAGTAGATATTTGATGTGGGAGGGGGAGAGGGAGATTCCAAATGAGAGGAGACTACAGGAGGGGGAGATATAAAGCTAAGAGCTGGAAGGTTATTTTGCAAAAGGGATACAGAGATGGAGAAGGGGCGGATCACGCGAAGGGAGGCCTTGGGAGATAAAACGGGGGAGGGCAGCATCTGCAGATTTTCTCGTATATGCCTGATCATCCGGAAATTGCAGAATTGGTGGAAGATTGCTCACTTCACACAGTTCAGGTAGGTAGCAATGCAAACGTTCAATGCTGCTGGCGTGATTGTTACATTGGTTGAAGTATGTTCCGAACTGTCACAGACACTCGACTGTCACAAGGGAAAGGATGGCTTCAGGACTTTCCGGGTTTAAGTTCTTTCAAAATGGACAGGGCGGGTAACAGAGTCCAATGAGAAACCAGGGATAGTATCGCAGCTGCAGAAAGGGAGGAAAACGTGCAGCGTTCCTTTGTTAATTGACGGTGATATGAACACAGAAACATGCAGGGCGCCATCTCCCCATTTGCAGTATTCTGTATAGCCGCCCACCGTGCCAGCGGGAGATTTAAAAAGCGAGCAGATTGAGAAGGGTCAATCATCTCTTCCGCAGTTGAACGGGGCACCACTGCGCAAGCGCGTGAAAGTCGGCCCGTGAGGCAGCGGGAGATTTAAAAAGCCAGCAGATTAACGGAATGGGCGACGGAGTAGTGGGACACAGAGTAGAAATGCTTTGGCCTGAGAGGCTCCGGCGAGCAGATGCTGAGGACGAACATGCTCCCAATGAGGTAAGGCTGGGTAAGCTCCTTTAATTAATCTTATTAGCTTAGGAGTAGGTAATGGAGGCAGCAGTTAGAGCGGTCGGGTGCTCCGTTTGCAGTATTGGGAAGTCAGGGCGAGCACAATTGTCCCTGATGACTACACCTGCAAAAGGCGCATCCGGCTGCAGCTCATGACAAACGGACTTAGGGAACTGGAGCTGGAGCTGGATGAACTTCGGTTCATTCGGGAGGCAAAGGCCGAAATAAACAGGAGTTACAGGGAGAACGTCACCCCTAGGAGTCAGCAGACAGGTAGTTGGGTGACTGTCAGGAGAGGGAAGAGGAATAGACTGAATGAGAAGAGCACCCCTGTGGCCGCCCCCATCAATAATAATTATACCGTTTTGGATCCTGTTAGTGGGGATGACCTACCAGGGACAAGTTGCAGTGGTTGTGTCTCTGGCAGCGAGACTGGACCCTCAGCTCAGAATGGAAGGAGGGAAATGAGGAGAGCAGTAGTGATAGGGGAATCGATAGTTAGGGGAACAGATAGAAGGTTTTGTGGAAGAGATCGAGAATCACGGATGGTCCGTTCCCCTCCTGTGGCAGGGACCGCGATATCTCGGATCGAGTTCTCAGTATTCTCACGAGGGAGGGTGAGCAGCCGGATATCCTGGTTCATGTCGGGACCAACGGCGTGGATAAGAAGAGTGAGGAGGTCTCTCCTCAGTCTCTATTCTTCCAGTCTATCTCCCAGGCTTTCTCTCCAATCTCCCTCCAATCAGTCTATCTTGCCCAGTCTATTTCTCCTCGACTGGCCCGCTGAATCTCTCTGCCATAATTCTCTCCGCCTGGTCTCTTTCTCCTCTTTCTCCCCAGTGTTTCTCCCCCAGTCGCCCTCGCCAGACTCTCTCTTATCGAGTCACTCTCTCACCAATCTCTATCTACCGATGCTCTCTCTCCCCGCATTCTCGCTCCCTCAGTCTCTCGCCACATTCTTTCTCTCCAGTCCATCTTCACCTAATCTTTCTCTTCCCCAAGTTCTCTCCATCTCTCTCTCCCCACTCTCGCCCTGTTTCTTTCTCATACCGGTCCACTTTCCCCTCCGGCTCTCATTCACAGCTGACCCCCCCCCCCCGCCGTTTTTCTCCAATAGGCCATCGGCTCCGACGCCCTCTCAACTGTCTTCTCTCCTACATTCCCCATCCCCGTCCATATCTCCCGAGACTCTGGACCCTTTTTCTCTCTGCACATTCTCCAGTCTCCCTCTATCCTCCAATATCACCCCCGTCTCCCACACTCTCCTTCTCTCCTATCAGTCGCTTTCCAATCCCGCTATCTCTCCCCAACCAGGACTCTCACCAAGTATCCCATCCTACGCACCCCCACCACATTTCTCTCTCCTCCGGACTGTATCCCTGCTATTCTCTTTCTCACTCATCCTCTCTCAAGTCCCACAGTTTCTCTCTGTACAGTCTGTCTTCCTCACGTCTGCCTCTCCCTCCCCGTCTGTTTCTTCGTCCTGGTCTTTTGCTTCACTCCAGTCTCTCTCCTCGCATGGGCTCTCACCCGACACTTTCATCCGCATTTTCTCTCTCTCTCCACCCAGTCTATCTCATCTGTCCTCTCCGCCTGTCGCTTCCGGTCCAGGCCCCTCTCCCTCTCCCCCCTCTCTCTCTATATCTCTCTCTCTCTCTCCCCCCCCAGGTCTTTTTGTCCCCCATTTTCTCTGTCCATTCGTTCTCTCTTCTTCAACTTTCCCTCTCCCTGTTTCTCTCTCCTTGCCACTCTCCTTCTACCATTATCCCCCTCTTGTCTCAGGCCCGTACCTGACACTCGCTCCTTCTCAACCTCTCCCTGTATCCCGTCTTTCTCCGTGTCTCTCTTTCTTCCTATTCTTCCCTCTTTCGCTCCCCGTGTCTCTCCCCATCTCTGCAAGACTCTCTTCCACTAGTTCCCTCTCTCACTCTATAACTCCTTCACCCACTCCCACTCTCTCTTCATCTAACCTTTCTCCGCCATAGTCTTTCTCACCATAGTGTCTGCTCCTTTGAAATTTCTTTTCCCTCACGTTTCTGATTCGTTCGCGTTCCCTTCCCTTGCTAATCCTCCATCTCTCTCTCTCTCGCTTTTATCTCACTTTCTCTTCCCATCTCTCTCTTCCCCGTGTCTCTCCACTCCACTGTCCACTGTGCTCTCCTTCTCCCGTCATTTCTCCCCCGCGTCCGGTTCCGCTCGTACTCCCTCCAAGGCTTTGAGAATATTTGAACGCTCTGAATACATGCTGATTGTATTAAATTGCTGCACAAACATGTTTATTTACGGGGTAACTAAGTTCAAATGCAGAGAGCAATTCGCCAGCGCAGCGAGATATCCTGTTATGTCAATTATTCAACTAATTAATAAATAAAATTTCTAAGTTCTTCTTAGTGGTGGTAGGGGGCTTTACCACCTTGACAGTGCAAAACCGGCGTCATTGGAGAACGTGGCAGCGGGGAGAATAAAACTGGTTTGCAGCCCGACGGAGACACATCATGAGAACAGACCCCTCGGCGCCCGCGCCCTGCGACCTTCACCTCCGACCAGTGATTAAATTCATCCTGCACCTTATTTTTATTTTTGACCATAACCCCGCTGTCATCATCGCCGAACCAGGTTGAATAATAAACCCCGCCCTGCAGTGTAAATACTCAGCGCTCAAGTGACGGACAAAGCCGGTGCTTCTCGCAGACGGAGCAGCTGCTGGAAATATGGCCGTCACAAGGAGAGCGGACGGAGTTCACAGTGAGCACCCCGACGGTCAGATCGGGACTGGTCCGAGATCGCAGTGAGTGGGCAGCACCGCAATGAGATTTAGCTGTCTGCACCCTACATCGGATCCGTCAACACGCGATGAGCAGACAACATCCACCTGGACAAAGACACTAACTATAACTGTCGAGTTCGGCAGTTTTCCAAATTTCCATCCGAGCAAAATACATGTTGAATCTCCTCTGCATTCACTCCAGTACAAACGCATGTATGTTAATAATTTTTCTTTTTTTCTCTAAGACTGGTAAAACTCATTTTTCAATTGCAGGGAACTTTCCTACCATTCTGGTGATATTTATTATTGTAGCTTTCTGGAGATTTACATAAATATTGCTGTGACGGTGTAATTATTGTTGTACAGTGACTCTCGGAAGAAACCGCCAGTGGATATTACAACTGGGACATTGTACACCCTTTTCATATACGATAGTCTTTCAATTTTATTTTTCAAGTCAGCATATTTTTGTTGTTTCTCAGGTACTGATTTCTGTCTATTATCTGTGTTTGGAATGACACACACACTTGCAGATTTGTCTCTTGTTCTTATTATTACGTAAATTGCTTTTGCTGTTTCATCCTGTAATATTATATCCGGATGTGTCTGATATATTGCCCTATCTCGAGGAATGGATTGGTCATAATAAAATCGCAATCTACTGCTTCGTCCCTCCCTTCTTCCTCACCCTCACCATTCTCTCACCCCTCTCTAATAGTTCAGCACACACCCTCTCCCTCAGCCTCTTTCCTGCATCCTCACTTTCTCCTTTCCCTTGTTACTCCTCTCTCCCACTTGCCTTCACTCTCACTTTTCTTCTATAGACAGTGGCTTGCAAAAGTTTGGACACCCTTAGTCAAAATTTCTGTTACTGTGAATATCTAAGCGAGTAGAAGCTGAGCTGATTTCCAGAAGGCATAATGTTAAAGATTACACATTTCTTTAATATCTTAAGAAAGATTACATTTTATTTTCATCTTTTACAGTTTCAAAATAAAAAAAAAAACGGGAAAAGGGCCCGAAACAAAAGTTTGGGCACCCTGCATGGCAGTATTTAGTAGCACCCTTTTGTCAAGTATCACAGCTTGTAGACGCTTTCTGCAGACAGCTAATAGTCTTTCAATTCTTGGTTGATGGAATTTCTCCGATTCATCCTTGCAAAAGGCTTCTCGTTATGTGAGATTCTTGGGCCGCGTTGCTCTTTTGAAGTCTGTCCACAAATATTCGATGATGTTTAGGTCGGGGGACTGTGAGGTCCTTGGCAAAACCTTCAGCTTGCGCCTCTTGAGGTAGTCCATTGTGGATTTTGAGGTGGGCATACGATTATTATCCTGTTGTAGAAGCCATCCTCTTTTCATCTCCAGCTTTTTTACAGACGGCGTAATGTTTGCTTCCAGAATTTGCTGGTATTTAATTGAATTCATTCTTCCCTTCACCAGTGAAATGTTTCCCGTGACACTGCCTGCAACACAAGCCTAAAGCATGATCGATCCACCCCCGTGCTCATGAAATTCTGCACCCTTTTTTCTCCAAACATACGTTTGCTCATTGAGGCCAAAAAATCTACTTTAACTTCATCAGTCCACTGGACTTGTTTCCAAAATGCTTCAGGCTTGTTCAGATGTTCCTTTGCAAACTTCCGATGCTGAATTTTGTTGTGAGGACAGAGGAAAAGTTTTCTTCTGACGACTCTTCCATGAAGGTCATATTTATTCCGGTGTCGCTGAACAGCAGAACAGTGCACCACCACTCCAGAGTCTGCTAAATGCAGGAAGAGGCGGGACACTCTCCCACTCCCAGTCCGCCGCAATCGTACCCGGTGGGGTTTCGCTCCCCGGAGAGTGAGGTGCTGCTGCTCGCTTGCGAGACGTTTCGAGTCGATAGGGTCTTCAGACCAAAGGGGACGTGGAATGGTGGGTGAAAGTTGGAGACTTAACTCGGTTCCGTCGGTCTGATCCATCGGGGAGCGGCGACCCGGTAGGTGGAAGCTCGTAGTCCCGGGACTGGTGTGTTTGTTCGTGCTCCGAGGCTCGGGGATTCCATGGTCCTGAGGTCAAAGGAAATACTGGATTAGGCCGTTAGGGGGAGCTCTTCGATATTTTTAATTTACTGTCGTTCCGTACATCAATTTACCTATATATGATAAAAAGAAGCCTTCAGAAAATATATTAAAACTAATTTTCCATCGTGCTTCACTTTGAAATGATTTCAAATTAATTAACTTGATTTCTTATATCCTTCACATACACGAGGAGTAAAAATCTTCATGTCACGTCTCTATCTAAATGTGCATATCATAGTAATTTATAATAATATATAGTAAACAGAACAGTCAATGTAGTATAGAATACAAACAAATCAGCGTGAGTTAATCAGCCTGATGTCCTGGTGGAAGCTATCCCAGAGCCTGTTGGTCCTGGCTTTTATGCTGCGGTACCGCTTCCCGGATGGTAGCAGCTGGAATAGATTGTGGTTGTGCTGACCAGGGTCTCCAATGAACCTTCTGGCCCTTTTACACACCTGTCCCTGCAAATGTCCTGATTCATGGGAAGTTCACATCTATACATGTGTTGGCCTGTCCGCACAACTCACTGTTGAGTACTGCGATTAAGGGAGTTATAGTTCTCATACCAGGCAGTGATGATGCTCTGAATTGTGCTTCTGCAGAAAATTCTTCGGATTTCTGGGCCATACCAAACTTCCTCAACCGTCTGAAGTGAAAGAGGCACTGTTGTGCCTTTTTCACTTCAGAGTTGGCCTGTACAGGCCACGTTAGGTCCTCGGTGATGTGGATGCCAGGAACTTAAAGCTGTTCACCCTCTCAACCGCAGATCCATTGATCTCAATAGGGGTTCGCCCGTCTCCATTCCTCCTGAAATCCACAACCATCTCCTTCGCTTTTGCGACATTGAGGGAAAGGTTGTTTACCTGACGTCACTGTGTCAGAAAGATAACTTCTTCCCTGCAGGACACTTCGTTATTTTTTGATATTAGGCTAATAAGTGTAAGGTCGTCAGCAAATTTAATTAACAGATTGGAGCTGTGGGTGGCGATACACTCATGGGTGTACAGGGAGTAAAGGAAGCAACTCAGTACATGGCGCTGAGGGGCTCCTGTGATGAAAGTCAGAGGGGTGGAGGTGAGGGAGCCCACTCTCATTACCTGCTGGCGATCTAAGAGGCAGAGTCAAGGACGAGATCTCTGACCTTCCTGTCGAGCCTGGAGGGGATTATGCTGTTGAATACTGAACTGTATTCCAAAAACAGCATTTCTACATAAGCATCCTTCTTTTCCAGATGTGTAAGGACCGTGTGTACAGCAGTGGCCATTGCGCCGTCTGTCGTTCGGTTGTGTCGGTAGGGAAACTATAAGGGGTTCAGCACCCTCCTTTCGTAAAAGGGTTACATACTCTAATCAGACAGACCCGCGTCAGTCACCAAGTAATCACAATGTCCCGCTGTGTCCCCACAACCTCGTGTCATTCCCCATACCCCTCCCATTGCCACACTCTCTGCCAACAAATCCGTGTCAGGGTACAAATTAATCACTCTACCCGCTCCCGTCCCCCAGCCCTGTGTCAGTTCCCGATGTAATTAATTGTGTAAGTGGAATTATGATGATATTAAGCTGGAACATCGAAGCATAAATAGGGAAAGGATAAGAGATAACTGTCGATTTACAAAGTAGCCGGGGACAAACTGAAGAATGGAATTAGGATAACTAGAAACGTCTAGAGAAGGTCCGCAGTAACTTTAAGGAAAGTACCAAGCCATTCTAGATGTATGTGAAGAAAAAGATGACTGGAATCAGTGCAGGACCGGTCCGGGATAGAATATGAAGCAAGTCCCTGAGGTTAGGGGGAAGAAGGGCAGATCCTGAATGAAGACTTCCGTTCAGTATTCACCAGTCACAGAGACATCTGTGAGGAGAGCGTTAAACGGGTCGATGTGCGACAACATATCGTGGTTAAGAGACAGGATGTACTGAAACTTATGAAAACAAATACATAGGATAGATAAATCCTCTTGTTTGGTCGGGAGAATCCCTGGGTGACTGCGGGAAGCGGTGAGCCCTGCTTCATTGAGGCGCAAATTATTGGAGAACGTTCTTAGAAACAGGATTTGGGGGAATTGGCAGAAGCATTGCCTGATTTGGGAGACTCAGTGTGGCTTTGTGAGGGGCAGATCATCTCTTACGACGCAGGTTCAATTCTGTGAGGAAGTGATGGTCATCATCGGTTAACCAGGTAAGACATTTCAGAACGTTAGGAGTCTTGGTATCCTGGAAAAACTGGCTGGTGGATTCAGCACAGACGCCCAAGAAGGCAGAGGGTAGTTGTGGATGGAACGTTTCCTCCCTGGGTGCTGGTGCCTGTGGTGTCCTGCAGAGATCTGTTCTGAGTCCCCCCGGATTTTTGCGCTTTAAAAATCATGCGAATAAGGAACTGGAAGATCGGTTTATTGTATTTGCAATGATGTGGAAGTTGATGGGATTATGGATAGTACAGAAGGTAGTCACAGATTACAAGAGGACAGTGACAGGACGCAGAGCAGCGCTGAGATGTTACAGATGGAGTTGAACCCGGAAAGGTACGAAGTGATTCACTTTGAAAGGATGAATTTGAAGGCAGAGGTGATACTTTCTCGAGTTAACCGAGGGCCGCACATTAGTACGAGTTCCACAATGGAAAGAGTGATGAGACTTCCTCCAATAAGCCGAGGGCCGCTCATCGGTACGAGAACCACAATCGGCACGGAGCGGTGCACTGCAGGAGCAGAAGGAAGTGAGATTGACAGGTGAGCTTCACCACATCCGTTATTCTGCACATACTCATAGTGACCATTGCTTAAGAAAACAGGTTGAGTGAACTCTGAGTTTTCTCCTTGGAGCGACGGAGGATGAGAGGTGACATGATAGAGGTGTACAGGGTGATGAGAAGCATTGATGATGTGCATAGTCAGAGGCTTTTTCCCAGAGAGGAAATGGTTGCAACAAGAGGATACAGGATTCGGGTGCTTGGGAGTAGTTACAAATGAGATGTCAGGAGTAAGTTTTTTACTCAGAGAGTGGTGAGTGTGTGGAATGGGCTACCAACAACGGTGGTGGAGGCGGATACGATAGGGTCTTTTTAGAGACTTTTGGATAGGTACATGGAGCTTGAAAAAATAGAGGGCTATGGCTAACCCTAGTAATTTCTAAGGTAGGGACATGTTCGGCACAACTTTATGGGCCGAAGGGCCTATGCTGTGCTGTAGGTTTTCTATGTTTCTATGTTTGTATGAAAGACGATAAACCGGAAATCAAATCAGGAGAAAGACAGACAACTTCGTGGCAAATAATAGAACAGCCCGAAACCCTGCGGAGTGGTCACTGATTTTACTTGTCACTTTTGTTGAAACTTAGAATGGATGGCGAAATGCTGGTAGAATTGTAGCTGGTTTGAGAATATCTTTAAAGTTAAATCGACTACATCGCAGGACACGGGTATGGGGTGGTCATGTCATTCACTGGAAGAGGTCAGGTTCCTGCCAAACGCCCCATGTGTGCCCAGAAAAACATTGTTCTTCAAACTGCCCACCGCCCTCGCTAAACTCCAGAAGACACGTTCCCTTTTTGACCACAGGTCTCTGGAATATCGCTGTGGATCTTTTACAGTGTTTAGAGGAATATGTGCAGTGTACTTTATTGTAACACATGTCAGTTGTCACTGTGATTTCCATCACTCACACCGCTCGGAATAATGGAACGAACGAAAGAAAAGAATGTACGAATATTCCCCTTTAATCAAGAAGTGCTCTCAGTTCCTCTTGCCAAACAATCTATTTTCCTCAATTTCAGAAGCGAATGTGCTCCGTCAAATGTTACAAAATAAATCGACTTCCAGATGAATACCTACTTTGAAAGCAACACAGATGTAAAAAAAAATCTTATTTAAATAGCTGAAGCCAGGTATCATGGAAAATAACATAGAAAATTCAAATCATATTTTGTTTTAAAGTAAATAGTTTGCAATATCCCTTGAGGAGTCAAATTCATGACACGGAACAGTGATAAAAATAGTTTAACGTAAGTGTTTGTGCAGTTGGTCGTCACTAATGTCCCTGACGTGATCACCACGCTAATTGCCTCAGTGGAATTGCTCTCTCCTCAATAAACGTCTGCTAAACCGATCACCAGTCCATCTGAGCAGCTGAACGTTGCTTCTGACAGAATATGGAATATCCGGCTATTTACTACATCGCAGCCATTTTCTATCCCACTCTTGTAGCGGTTGGTGTCCCCGGTAAGATGCCGGACCTGGTCACTTTATGTATGGTGCCGTCGTTACTCTACTGCGGTATCCCCACTGTTACTGAGCACAGATGCTACCGTCGGCTGAAACGTGTTTCCGGAATGGAGGATTCCAGCTTCTCATTGTTTTATTTTCATTTTCGTACTTTGATCGAAGTAATTTTTCTTTTGTCGGTGACGTTCGTGCCGATATTGACAGTGTTTCATAATTTCACCTCGCTAGGCTTTCTGAAGTGATGCTGGTCTCTGCTTTACTAGGTCCGAGTCTCTATCAGTGCAGACACTTCGACCTTATAGCAACGTGGCAGCTTATTTAAATGACGGTCCGGTCTATTTTCGACACGCAAATCTGTTCTTACACAAGTCAGTAAATGATAAATTGTGTTTTGTATCTTGTGATTCCACTTTGTCACCGCTGCAAACAATCCCTTCAACTGTTTCGCCCCTAATAATAGAAATGGTTTTGTTTACCATCTTCCGTTCACCGGACCGTACTTCTGTAAGTAAATGAGAACTCGTGCTTTATATCTCCTTGATGGCACTTTGACACCGCTAAGAAGTAATCCCGTCTGTTCTTTAACCTCTAATAATGGAAACAGTGTTGTTTACAGGAGCGATCGACTGCTCACCGGTCCGTGAGTCGTGGAACTCGGATGCCTCGCTCTGAAGTGTGGGAAGGTCGCCAATCCACTGACACTCACATCCGTCATTGTCCTCCAGCCGGAGTGCAGCGACCGAGACCGCACACACTGGATTCCCGCTTCCCACTTCCAAACAGACCATACCCTGCATAGTATCGGTAGAATGGAGGCATTTAGGGAACTGACCATATTTCTATTTTGTTTCCAAATTTCTTGCAGTTAACTTAACGGCGATCGTGATCTTATCTCGGGGAAAATGCGGACTCTCCAAATGCATCACCCGTTACCTGGTTGGAATGGCCACAGCGGACCTGATGGTGGTTATCGTTGTTGCTTTAGTGGAACAGACCAACAACATCCACATTTATTCCAGATCCCTGCTCATCACTCCTGTATGCGCTCTGACACTTGTATTTAAGGTCGCAACGACGGACTGTTCTGTTTGGTTCACGGTCAGTTTTACCTTCGATCGCTTCATCGCAATATGTTGCCAAAAGCTGCGGGAGCGATACTGCACCGAGAGAACAGCAACGGTGGTTATCGTGACTGTGGTTATAGTGAGCTGCGGGAGATGTGTCCCGGTTTACTTTGCCGTTGAACCTTACGTCATCATTGACAACACGCCGTGGCGGTGCACCGTCACATATGAATACACAACTTCACCCGTGTGGAGAGGATACGAATTACTGGACAGTATTTTAAATCCGTTGCTACCAATCGGCTTAATCCTGGTGTTTAACGGGTTAACCATAAGACATATCGTTGTGGCAAATAGAGTCCGCAGAAAGCTTCGGCACAGCAGCGACAATCAGAAAGATGCCGAGGTGGAAAACCGCAGAAAATCTATGATTTTGCTGTTTTCTATATCAGCTAATTTCATATTATTTTGGTTGCCCTATGTAGCCCATTCCCTGAAATGGCAATTGGAAAACTATTTTTACGTGAACAGATATTTGAGTTCCCCTGTATACATTCTGCAGCAATTTGGGTTCATGTTGCAAGTACTCAGCATGTGCACCAATACTTGTATCTATACACTGACACAGAGGAAATTCAGAGAAGAGCTGAGGAATGGAATGAAGTATGTGCTTACATTAAATGGCCATCTGTGTAGATAACGCCCATGTCCAATTACAATTCAGCGGAGTTTTCAAATAAAGTCGTTTTACAATTAACAGGTTTGGCAAATATGTCGCATATTCAAACAATCATCTGCCTGGTCACCCAGAAATTGCAGAATTGGCGGAAGAATGCTGACTTCATACAGTTCAGGTAGGTTGCAATACAAACACTCAATGCTGCTGGCGTGATTGTTACATTGGTTGAAGTATGTTCCAAACTATCACAGACACTCGACTGTGACAAGGGCAGGAATGGTTTCAGGACCTCCCGTGTTTTAGATGTTTCAGAATGGACAGGGCCGGATAACAGAGTGTAAAGGGAGTGCGGTGGCTAACCAGGGGTAGTATCGTAGCTGCAGAAAGGGAGGACAACGTGGAGCGTTTGCTTGTTAATAGATGGCGAGACTAACACATCACCCCATTTGGAGTATTCTGTACAGAATACCAACCAGATTAACAGAAAAAAAACTGCAACGAGAACACTGAGGAACGATCGGGAGTGGAACCTGGACGTATGCCATGTTATTGGAACGTAAAATTAAAACCTACCTAATATTCTTCGGCATATTCCCAGGGTAGAAAGTTCAGGTATGGCATAATTTATCAGTTGTGTCCAGGAAAGATTCATGTCACTATAAGAAGTCAGGTGGACTAGCGAACGGTTGATACCGGATCTAATATTAAGAAAGGAAACGGGTCAGGTGACAGATCTCTCCGCGAGTCAGCATTTCAGAAGATAGGGAGAACTCCCCTACATTTAGCTTGCACCTGTGTAGGATCAGGAGCAGGGAAGTATTTAATTGGGGGTCTGCGAATTATGGCGCTTCCTGGCAGGAACTTGGGAACGTACAGTGGGAAATTATACACAATAGACAATAGGTGCAGAAGTAGACCATTCGGCCCTTCGAGCCTGCACCGCCATTTTGAGATCACGGCTGATCAATTACTATCAATACTCTGTTCCTGCCTTGTCCCCATATCCCTTGATTTCCCTATCCATAAGATACCTATCTAGCTCCTTCTTGAAAGCATCCAGAGAATTGGCATCCACTACCTCCCGAGGCAGTGCATTCCAGACCCCAACAACTCTCTGGGAGAAGTTTTTCCTTAACTCTGTCCTAAATGACCTACCCCTTATTCTCAAAACATGCTCTCTGGTACCGGACTCTCTCAGCATCTAGAACATATTTCCTGCCTCTATCTTGTCCAATCCCTTAATAATCTTATATGTTTCAATCAGATCCCCTCTCAATCTCCTTAGTTCCAGCGTGTACAAGCCCAGTCTCTCTGCGTAAGACAGTCCAGACATCCCAGGAATTAACCTCGTGAATCTACGCTGCACTTCCTCTACAGCCAGAATGTCCTTGCTTAACCCTGGAGACCGGGGAAATGCGCAACAGATATGTAGGTATTGTTTAGGGAGCACTGACAAAGGGTTCAGTAAGGGCTTGTCTCATTGACGCAGGGAAAGGATGATAGCGTAAGGTAAACCTAGGTGACCAGAAATATGGACGAATCAAGAAGAAGAAAAAAGATAGTTTAGGTTTAGGAAGAAAGGATCGGGTAGGGTTATGGCGAGTCACAATGCAGACAGCAAAGAATTTAACAATGGACTTAGAAAAGGCATAAGGGGAGTTGTGAATGCCGTAGCGAGTTGCACTGAAATAAGGGAAGAACAGGAGGATGACTAGATCGAGTGTGGGCAGACAGAGGAAAATTGTGTTTGGAGTCAAGGAAGTGGTGAAGTGTCCTTACTGAATACATTGATGAATATGAACACAGAGTCAAAAGGCTAGAACGTGCCGACGCTAAGAAGGAGGATGCGCCGGAAACTTCGAAAACATTATGATAGGTGATTCTACGGTGCCGGAAGGGATATAGTCCAGGTCATTTTGGAAAGCGAGCGAAGATATTGCTGTAATTTTGGACGGGATATTTGTGTCTTCGTTGGTCATGGATGTAGAACTAGAAGACTGGGGGGGGGGGGGGGGCGGTGGGTGGCAAATGTTATTCCTTTGTTAACCAAAGATAATAGGGAGACTCCTTCGAATTACAGACCAGCGAGCATTATGTCAGTCGTGGGTCAAAATTTCGGTACACTTTACAACTATATTTGGACTTCGCAGTTATAGAGGGAAATAACCGATTTAATCTGACCACCCAGCAGCAGCTGGATAATTAATGGAATTAGGGCTGATGACGTAAGCAAATCGCTGAGCTAATGATTACACCGCCACGTTATCTAAACTGACCTTCCATTTACATATTACAGGGCAGATGCTACAATGACCTCAAAACAATCTTTTCCAATGAGACCTGCAACTTCAAACCAGCATTTCAAAGTGTTTCAAAGTAATCAGCAGCTTTTGCTGCTCATTAAAAGAACCAGCCTTCCAAAATGCCAATTACAAATTCCCAATTCAAGTAGACACCATTTTATCCAAATGACAATTTACTTCTGAATCGTGATTTTATCGTCTCGGGTGTAGAAGCGGTCAAATTTCGATCCCTTTAACCCTGAATCCACACGGCCGGTGTGGAGTCTGTGTTTCCATCAGAAACCCATAATAAATGAACCATTCATAACTACACAAACTAAAAACTCTGCGAAAGCAAACCAAACATCCGGGCTTAGACTTCTCTTCCTGCAAAACCATCGCAGGCAATTGGAGAATACAGAATAGACAACTTCCAAAGCAAAAGGCCTCAGCACGTATTCTAAAGAACTTAGGAGAGTGAGACCTGGAGACCTGAGACTCACATACATTAACACCTTAGAATTTCGGAATGATATGTAGCCTCCGAATTTCGCATCAGTTCCTGGAAAACACTTCTCGCAAGGAGACAAAAAATTTCTGTCTCATATATGGTGAAAAAAAAGAGTAATTCAACCCCCCATCCAACACAAACTACAGAAACACATGACTGCCATCAAGTCATTCATGGCCGTAATCTTTCTATTTCTTTCAATTGAACTCAATTATGTCCAAACCTCGTGCTATATTTTAAATCCGCGATGCATTCATATTTTCAAAATAGCGCAGAAAATGACATGCCCTTATTTGTTCAATAGTTAATAAACAGCTGTAATGGCAACCATACAACAGTTAGTAAAGCCTTTCGACTCTAAGACAAGGAGACGCAGAAAGTAATGTATCGTCCAGGAGTTAATATTCAACACAATGAAAAATATGGCGTCTCCACAACTCCAAGCATTCAACGACTTCCGAGGTTTCCCACCTCCAATTTCTGACCGAGGACAGGATTCGGATTAAATGAACCCTTTGTTGTATAGTATCAGGACTACTGATCCCCTGTACCTCCGATGAAGCAACAGATTTGTTCACTGTACTGGGGCCGCTGTCACACCCACCTCCAGCCCGGAACCGTTGTCTTTACCGCCTTACTGAAGGAGTGAAGGTATTTTCCTTCAGTGTGCTACTCCCTTCATCATCTCACATCTGCACTTCTTTCTTCTCCTGCTATGACCATCCATTTTACTCAATCTCCATGCTTCAGTGTGTGCAATGACAGAGGGACTGAAAAGCATCAACGAATTTCTAGATTGTTCGGTTCTGTGAGACACTGAAGTTCTAACCCAGACTTAGAGTCAGACAGCAACAGGAAGCAACTGCACAGAAGCGGGATCTTCAATCCGTCAGGCCCGTGAGGAATTATTTACACTGCCTACTGCCATCGACCTCACCCGGACCGTGGCCATCCATATCCCTCTCATCCATGTACTTATCCAATCATCTCTTAAACGTTGAAATTGCAATTTCAATTACAACCTGTGTTGTCAGCACCGTCTGCACTCTGACCACCCTCTGAGTGAAGACGTTTTCCCTCATGTTTTCCTTAAACATTTCACATTTCTCCCTTCTCTCATGATCTGCAGTTGTATTCTCGCCCAACATCAGTGGAGAAAGCCCGCTTGCATTTACACTCTCTATACGCCTCTTAATGTTGTATACCTCCATCAAATCTCCCCTCAGTCCACTACCCGCTCGGGAATAAAGTGCTGACATATGTAATCTTTCCTTTTAATTCAAAACATTCAGTACCCGCAATAGCCGTGTAATTTTTTTCTTCATTTTTTTCAATCCTATTTGCATCTTTCCTGTAGGTAGTTGAGCCCAACTGTACACAATATTCCAATTCGGGCCCCAATAAAGCCTTAAATCACAGCAACGTAACGTCCCAACTCCTGTACTCCATACTTTGGTCTAGGAAGGCGAAAGTGCGAATAGCTTTACGACCCTGTGTAACTGTGCCGCAACTTTCCCTGTATTATGGACCTGCATTCCCAGAGTCGTTTGTTCTATCGTGCTCCTCAGTGCCCTATTTCTCATTGTGTCAGACCGACCCTGGCTGGTCCTCCCAATTTGCAAATTCCAACACTTGTTTGCGTTAAATCCGATCTGACAGTTTTTAACCCATTTTTCCAGCTGGTCCAGATCCCGCTTCATGCTCCGGTACTCCTTCCCGCTGTTGACTACACCCGTAATGATGTTGTCATCGGCAAATTTGCTCATCCAGTTCACAACATTATTATCCAGATCGTTGATATAGATTAAGAATAATAACAGCTACAGCGACGATCCCTGGGACACTCCTCTCGTCACAGGTCCCCAGTGAGAGAGACAATCATCTATTACCACACTATAGCTTCCCCAACATAGCCATTGGCGAATCCATCTTATTACCTCATCATGAAAGCCAAGCGACTGAACCTTCTCGAACATCCTCCCATACAGAACCTTCAGAAACTGCTTGCTGAAGTCCCTGCTAGACGGCGTCCACTGCCTTGCCACCACACCATTCCCGGTAACTACCTCGTAAAGCTCTGAGAGATTGGTTAGACATGACCTGCAAGGCACTGGCCCATACTGACTATCGCTAATGTTCCTGTTTGTCCAGATACTTCCCTTCATACCCCATGACCGGCGTAGTCTGAACACCGAGGACAATTCCTCATTACATAGTACTTGGCGAATCCCTTCCGAGCAAAGATATCGAGATCATCCAGCGGTCGGTACTGATATTTATGGCCTATTGTTCTTTAAATTCTCCTGCACTTTATTATCCGATGCACCGAGAGTAGTCTGGAAAAGCAAGGCGTCATAGCTTTAAATAGTTAATCGACTTGCTTAACTATAGCAAGACACGGTACGCTCGATCGAGCACAGTACATAGAATATTACAGCACAGTACACGAGGTTCTGATAGGCTTTCAACTAATGTAAGTTCGATCTAACACAACCCCGCTGCATCTGAATCAGAATCAAAGGTTTCAAAGGTATATTTAAAGAATCAGAACCAGATTTAATATAACAGACAGACGTCGTGAAATTGTTAAATTTACGGCAGCATTACAATGAAATACAGGATAAATAAATCTAGAGACATCAAAACTGGGATACAGGTGGCAGCGGGGAGAGAAGCTGCTCCTGAATCGGTGAGCCTGAGCTTTCAGGCTTCTGTATCTCCTTCCCGATGGTAACACTGTGTAGAGGGCACGTCCTGTTAGTGGGCAATGTTAATGATGGACGCCACTGTGAAAAGATTCATCCCTTGTAGCAATGATTAACGAGATACAGAGAATCTGTATTTACCAACAAGTATCTTTTATTATTTATACTAAAAGCACGTAGATTTACACACCATCTTCCTGTGTGCACCCTACTCAACACCCTGACAGTCCATTAACAGTCAATGAAGATAAAAGGTATTATCCGGGAAAAGAATCTACGCTGGCAAGACAATTCATAGAAACACAGAAAACATAGAAAATCTACAGCACGATATAGGGCCTTCGGCCCACAAAGCTGTGCCGAACATGTCCCTACCTTAGAAATGACTATGCTTATCTATATCCCTCTATTTTTCGAAGCTCCATGTACCTTTGCAGAAGTCTCTTAAAAAGACCCAATTGTATCCGCCTCCAGCACTGTTACCGGCAGCCTATTCCACGCATTCACAACTCTCTGAGTAAAGAAACTCACCCCTGACATCTGCTCTGTACCGAATCCCCAGTACCTTCAACGTGTGTCCTCTTGTGGCAACCGTTTCAGCCCTGGGAAAAAGCCTCTGAATATCCACACGATATCATCATCTTCCGATCCTCATGTTCCCGATCTCCACGTGTCCGGGTGGTCCTACGTTCGACAAAGGTTGGTCTCTGGCCGCTGGAGAGGTATCACCCCTGCATATCTGAAGCTCTGGGATCTTCTATTGTTCCTCATCAATTGAACCATTGGATCCTTAAACAATTGGCTCAAGGTCACCTGATCTACCTGGGTCACCTGGCTACTGATCATTGCACAGAGCTACAACCAACATATTTAACGTGGCTTTGCCCACCCCAGCCTTGTGTATTCCTATCTTTACACCCTGACTGGTCCGAACCAGTAAAATCAGGCAACCCAGACAGAGTCTAACGAGACTCCAGATTGCCTGTTTGACATGTCTGGCATTTTACATAACAAGTAGCTACTCCTCTGAGCATTGTCTCGGGTTTATTGCTCTGATTAGATTGAACCAGAGTCAAGAATCAGGTCAGAGTCCACACCGTTTGCTTAACAAATGGCGACTCGTTTGAGAATGGTCTCAGGTTTAGCAGATCATTACCTGAAGCTCGCTGTGTCCACATTCAATTCCTCTGATTAAATTATTCCAATGCAAGAAACAGTTCATAGCCCACAAAATGGGTGCGGGCGGGGCAGAGAGAACTGGTTTGTCTTTGATCAGTCTGTAGCTTCTACTGGCCAACAGTGTTTTATGAGCCATTCAATCTGACACGACGGTATCTTTCTCGGGTCTGCTGTCGTCTGAATGCACCAGGGCGGATGATGGAGGTTTGGCGGAGATGCCGAGTACTGTAGGGGTCGAAGGGGTTTAATGATATGCGGTGTGATGTAGGGGTTGGAACTGTTTTCTTCCGTGCCCCATAACGGGTTAAAAGAACCAGCAGAAATGGAACATACCTGGAGTGTGGTATTGTTACAAACAAAACACTATTTATAGTATCTAAGTAATTAAGGGAGATTAAGGGAGCTAGGGCTTCACTCTTTGGAGAGAAGGAGGATGAGAGGAGACATGATAGAGGTGTACAAGATATTAAGAGGAACAGAGAGAGCGGATAGCTAGCGCCTCTTCCCCAGGGCACAACTGCTTAGTACAAGAGGACATGGCTTTAAGGTAAGGGGGGGGAGT